>NW_026111724.1:300000-387515 GCF_024679095.1 Eriocheir sinensis
TTTCATAAGAATTTACATAATTTTATGTGTATTTTGTATATATATTTCTCTACGTATTTACATTATTTTATGTGTATTTTTTATATATATTTTCATAAAAATTTACGTTATTTTATAGAGTGTATTCGTATATGTTTTGATACAAATTTACATTATTTTATGTTTATTTTGTATATCTATTTCAGTATAGATTTACCTTATTGTATGTGTATTTTGTATATTTATTTTAATACAAATTTAATTATTTTATGTGTACTTTGTATACATTTTCTTATACGTATTTACTTCATTTAATGTGTATTTTGTATATATATTTTCATATTAATCTACGTTATTTTATGTGTATTGGTATATATATTTTGAAGCAAATTTACATTGTTTTATATGTATTTAGCATATCTATTTCTATATAAATCTACCTTATTGTATGTGCATTTTGTATATTTATTGTAATACAAATTTAAATATTTTATTATTTTGGTATATATATTTTAATAAAAAGAGTTTTATATAAATTTAAAATATTTTACGTGTATTTTGTATATCTATTTTCATACAAATACACATTTTTTATTGATATTTTGTTTATTTATTTTGACGCGAATTCACATTATTTAATGTGTATTGTGTATATATATTTTTATACGTATTTACGTAATTTCATGTGTATTTTGTATATATATTTCTATAGAAATATATGTTATTTTATGTGTATTCGTATATATATTTTGAAACAAATATACATTGTTTTATGTGCATTTTGCATATTTTTTTAATATAAATTTACCTTATTGTACGTGCATTTTGTATATTAATTTTTATACAAATTTAATTATTCTATGTGTATTTTTGTATATGTATTTTTATAAAAAAAAGCTTTATTTTATGGGTATTTTGCATCTCCATTTTCATACAAATTTACCTTATTTTATTTACATTATTTACATTTACATTATTCTATGTATTTTTTGTATATATATCTCATACAAATGAACGTTATTTTATGTGAATTTGTTTTCATTTCATACAAATTTACATTATTTTATGTGTATTTTGTACATGTATTTAAATACAAATTTAACTAATTATATGTGTGTTATGTATATCTATTTTCATACAAGTTGAAATTAATTTTATGTATTTTAGTATATATTTTTAATAAAATTTTCGTTATTTTATGTGAATTTTGTATATTTATTTTCCTACAAATATACGTTTTTTATCGGAATTTTGTTTATTTATTTTGATACGAATTTTCATTATTTTAGGTGTATTTGATATATATATTTTTATACTTATTTACATAATTTTATATGTATTTTGAATATATATTTTCATAGAAATTTACTCTATTTTATGTGTATTCGTATATATATTTTGATACAAATTTACATTATTTATGTGTATTTCGCATATCTATTTCAATACAAATTTTCTTTATTGTATGTGCCTTTTGTATATTTATTTTGATGCAAATTTAATTATTTTATGTGTATTTTTGTATATATATTTTCAAACAAATATGCGTTATTATATGGGTATTTTGCATCTTTATATTCATACAAATTTACATTATTTTATTGATTGTCTGTTTATTTATTTTGATACGATTTTACGTTATTCTGTGTATTTTGCATATATATTTTTAGACATATTTACATTATTTAATGTATATTTTGTACATATATTTTATGGAAAATTACGTTATCTTATGTTTATTTGTTTACATATTTTCATACAAATTTACATTATTTTATGTGTATTTCGTATATGTATTTCAATAAAAATTTGCCTAATTTCATTTGTATTTTGCATATCTATTTTCAAACAAATTTAAATTATTTTTTGTGTATTTTTGGATTATTTTTAAACAAATTTTTTTTATATTATTTGAATTTTGTATATATATTTTCCTACACATATACATTCTTTTAGAGGAAATTTTGTTTATTTATTTTGATACGAATTTACATTATTTTATGTGTATTTTGTATATATATTTTTCTATGTATTTACATTATTTTATGTGTATTTTGTATATATATTTTCATAAAAATTTACGTAATTTTATTGTGTGTTCGTATATATTTTGATAAAAGTTTTCATTATTTTATGTGTTTTTTGCATATCTATTTCAATAAAAATCTACCTTATTGTATGTGTATTTTGTATATTTATTTTAATACAAATTTAATTATTTTATGTGTATTTTTGTATATATATTTTTTAAATATGAGATATTTTATGGGTATTTTGCATCTTTAATTTTATAAATTTTTACATTACGTACATATCTTTTATACGTATTTACATTATTTAATGTGTATTTTGTTTATATATTTTTATACAAATTTACGTTATTATATGTGTATTTGAATATATATTTTGATACAAATTTACATTATTTTATGTATTTTCTATATTTATTTCAATTCAAATTTAGCTTGTTTTATGTGTCTTTTGTATATCTATTTTCATACAAATTTAATTATTTTTGTTTATTTTTGTATTAAGTTTTATAGAATTTTACGTTAATTTATGTGTATTTTGTATATTTATATTTATACAAGTAAACATTCTTTTATTGGCATTTAGTTTATTTATTTTGATACGAATTTACATTATTTTATGTGTATTTTGTATACATTTTCTTATACGTATTTACTTCATTTTATGTGTATTTTGTATATATATTTTATAGAAATCTACGTTATTTTATGTGTATTCGTATGTATATTTTGAAACAAATTTACATTGTTTTATATGAATTTTGCATATCTATTTCAATACAAATGTACCTTATTGTATGTGCATTTTGTATATTTATTGTCATACAAATTTAAATATTTTATGTGCATTTTGGTATATATATTTTCATAAATGCGTTGTTTTATGGGTATTTTGCATCTTTATTTTCATACAAATTTAAATTATTTTATTAATATTCTGTGTATTTATTTTGATACTATTTTACATTATTCTATTTGTGTTTTGTATATATTTTTTATACATATTTACATTATTTAATGTGTATTTTCTATATATATTTCATACAAATTTTCGTTATTTTAAGTGTATTTGTTTATATATTTTTATTCAAATTTATATTATTTTATGTGTATTTTGTATATGTATTTCAATAGAAATTTACCTAATTTCATGTGTATTTTGTATATATATTTTATACAAATTTAAATTATTTTTTGTGTATTTTTGTATAGAGTTTTATACAAATTTACAATATTTTATGTGTATTTTGTATATCTATTTTCATACAAATACACATTCTTTTATTGATATTTTGTTTATTTATTTTGATGCGAATTTACATTATTTAATGTGTATTGTGTATATATATTTTTATACGTATTTACGTCATTTCATGTGTATTTTGTATATATATTTCTATAGAAATATACGTTATTTTATGTGTATTCGTATATATATTTTGAAACATATATACATTGTTTTATGTGCATTTTGCATATTTTTTCAATACAAATTTACCTTATTGTATGTGCATTTTGTATATTAATTTTAATACAAATTTAGCTATTCTATGTGTATTTTTGTATATGTATTTTTATAAAATATGCTTTATTTTATGGGTATTTTGCATCTTTATTTTCATACAAAATTACATTATTTTATTGATATTCTGTGTATTTATTTTGATACGATTTTACATTTTTCTATGTATATTTTGTATATCTATTTTATACCAATGTACGTTATTTTATGTGAATTTGTTTTCATTTCATACAAATTTACATTATTTTATGTGAATTTTGTACATGTATTTAAATACAAATTTAACTAATTATATGTGTATTTTGTATATCTATTTTCATACAAATTGAAATTAATTTTGTGTATTTTTGTATATATTTTTATTCAAATTTTCGTAGTTTTATGTGTATTTTGTATATTTATTTTCCTACTAATATACTTTCTTTTATCGGAATTTTATTTATTTATTTTGATACGAATTTTCATTTTTTTTAGGTGTATTTGATATATATATTTTTATACTTATTTACATAATTTTATATGTATTTTGAATATATATTTTCATAGAAATTTACTCTATATGTATATGTATAGAAAATACACATGAAATAATCTAAATTCGTATCGAAATAAATGAACAAAATACCGATAAAATAATGTAATTTTGAATGAAAATATATATAGAAAATACACATAAAATAAGGTAAATACAAATAAATATATACACATAAAATGATTTGAATTTGAATGAAAATAGATATAAAAATAAACTTAAAATAAGGCAAATTTATAATGAAATATATACAAAATACACATAAAATAATGCAGATTTGTTTCAAAATATATATACGAATACACATAAAATAACGTAGATTTCTATAGAAATATATATACAAAATACAGATGAAATGTTGTAAATACGTATAAAAATATATATACAAAATACACATTAAATAATGTAAATTCGTGTCAAAATAAATAATTAAAATATCAATAAAAAAATGTGTATTTGAATGAAAACACATATACAAAATACACATAATATAACGTAAATTTGTATAAAACTATATATAAAAATACACAAACATAAGTTAAATTTGTATGAAAATAAATATACAAAATACACATAAAATTAGGTAAATTTGTAAAGAAATACATATCCAAAATACACATAAAATAATGTAAATTTGAATGAAAATATATAAACAAATACACCTAAATTAACATAAATTTGTATAAAATATAAAAAAAAATACTCATTAAATAATGTAAATATGTATAAAAAATATATATACAAAACACAAATAGAATAATGTTAAATCGTATTAAAATAAATACACAGAATGTAAATAAAATAATATAAATTTGTAAGAAAATAAAGATGCAAAATACCCATAAAATAACGCATTTTTTATAAATATACAAAATGCACATGAAAGGATGTAAAGAAATAATGTAAATTAGCGTCAAAATAAATAAACAAAATGTCAATAAAAGAATGTGTATTTGTATGAAAATAAATATACAAAATACACCTAAGATAACATAAATTTGTATAAAACTATATACAAAAATACACAAAAATAATTTAAATTTATATGAAAATAAATATACAAAATACACATAACATTAGGTAAATTTGTATTGAAATACATATACAAAATACACATAAAATACTGTAAATTTGAATGAAAATACATAAACAAATACACTTAAAATAACGTAAATTTGTATAAAAAAATATATACAAAACACAAATAGAATAATGTAAAATCGTATCAAAATAAATACACAGAATATTGATAAAATAATGTAAATTTGTATGAAAATAAAGAAGCAAAATACCCATAAAATAACGCTTTTTTTTTTAAATATATATACAAAAATACACATAAAAAATTTTATTTGTATTAAAATAAATATACAAAATACACATACAATAAGGTAAATCTGTATTGAAATAGATATGCAAAATACATATAAAATAATGTAAATTTGTTTCAAAATATATATACGAATACACATAAAATAACGTAGATTTGTATAAAAATATATATACAAAATACACGTAAAATGAAGTAAATACGTATAAAATATGTATACAAAATATACATAAAATAATGTAAACTCGTATCAAAATAAATAAACAAAATACCAATAAAAGAATGTGTATTTGTATAAATATAAATATACAAAATACACATAAAATAACGTAAATTTGTATAAAACTATATACAAAAATACACAGAAGTAATTAAATTCGTATGAAAATAGATATACAAAATACAGATAAAATAAGCTAAATTTGAATTGAAATGTATATACAAAATACATAAAATAATGTAAATTTGTATCAAAATATTTATAAAAATACATATAATAACGTAAATTTGTTTAAAAATATATAAACAAAATACATATTAAGTAATGTAAATACGTTTAAATAATATGTACAAAATACACATATAATCATGTAACTCGTATCAAACTAAATAAACAAAATAGCAATAAAATAATGTAAATTTGTATGAGAAAACATATTAAAATACATATAAAATAACGATAATATCAATAAAAAAATATTTCAAAAAAAGCAAGTAAAATAAATTAACTTCGGATAAAAATATATATACAAAACACACATTAAATAATGTAAATGCGTACATAAAATAACCTAAATTTGTATAAAACTATATACAAAAATACACAAAAATAATTTAAATTTGTATGAAAAGAAATATACAAAATACACATAAAATTAGGTTAATTTCTATTGAAATACATATACAAGATACACATAAAATAATGTAAATTTTAAAGAAAATATATAAACAAATACACATATAATAACGTAAATTTGTATGAAATATATATACAAAATACACATTAAATAATGTAAATATGTATAAAAAAATATATACAAAACACAAATAGAATAATGTAAAATCGTATCAAAATATATACACAGAATATTAATAAAATAATGTAAATTTGTATGAAAATTAAGATGCAAAATACCTATAAAATAACCAAACCAAAACCAAAACACACATAAAATATTTGAATTTGTATCAAAATAAATATACAAAATGCACATTCAATAGGGTAAATTTGTATTGAAATAGATATGCAAAATACATATAAAATAATGTAAATTTGTTTCAAAATATATATGCGAATACACATAAAATAACGTAGATTTCTATAAAAATACATATACAAAATACACATAAAATTAAGTAAATACGTATATAAAAAATGTATACAAAATACACATAAAATAATGTAAATTCGTATCAATATATATAAATAAACAATATAGCAATAAAAGAATGTGTATTTGTATAAATATAAATATACAAAATGCACATATAATAACGTAAATTTATATAAAACTATATACATAAAATAACGCAAATTTCTATAAAAATATATGTACAAAAATGAACATAAAATAAATTTGCATAAAAATATATATACAAAACACACATTAGATAATGTAAATGAGTATAAAAATATGAATACAAAATACCTATGAAATAATCTAAATTCGTATCGAATTAAATTAAGAAAATACCAATATAATAATGTAATTTTGGATGAAAATATATATACAAAATACACATAAAATAACCTAAATACAAATACAAATATACACATAAAATAATTTAAAATTGAATGAAATAAATATACAAAATAAACATAAAATAAGGTAAATTTGTAATGAAATATATGAAAAAATACACATAAAATAATATAAATTTGTATGAAAATATATATACAAATACATATTAAATAACATGAATCTGTATAAAATTTGTATCAAAATATATTCTTATACACAATAAAATAACGTAATTTTTTTATGAAAATGTATATACAAAATACACATAAAATAATTTAAATACGTAAAAAATTATATATACAAAAAACACATAAAATAATGTAAATATGTATGAAAATATATAAACAAATACACATAAAATAATGTAAATTTGGATAAAATATATATACAAAATGAACATTAAATAATGTAAATATGTATAAAAAAATATATACAAAAAACACATAAAATAATGTTAAATCGTATCAAAATAAATAAAGAGAATATCAATAAAATAATGTAAATTTGTATGAAAATAAAGATGCAAAATATCCATATAATAACGCATATTTGCATAAAAATATATATACAAAAATACATATAAAACAATTAAATTTGTATTAAAATAAATATACAAAATGCAAGTACAATAAAGTAAATTTGTATTGAAATAGATATGCAAAATACACATTAATAATGTAAATTTGTATCAAAATATATATACGAATACTCATAAAATAGAGTAAATTTCTATGAAAATATACATACAAAATAGATATACAAAATACACATATAACTAGTTAAATTTGTATTTAAATACATGTACAAAAAACACATAAAATAATGTAGATTTGTATGAAATGAAAACAAATACATTTTATATAAAATATATATACAAAATACACATAGAATAATGTAAAAACATATCAAAATAAATACACAGAATATCAATAAAATAATGTAAATTTGTATGAAAATAAAGATGCAAAATACCCATAAAATAAAGCATATTTTATAAAAATACATATACAAAAATACACATAGATTAATCAAATTTGTATTAAAATTAATATACAAAATGCACATCCAATAAGGTAAATTTGTATTGAAAAAATATGCAAAATACACATAAAACAATGTAAATTTGTTTCAAAATATATATACGAATACACATAAAATAACGCAGATTTCTATAGAAATATATATACAAAATACACTTGAAATAATGTAGATACGTATAAAAATATATATACAAAATACACATTAAATAATGTTAATTCGTGTCAAAATAAATAAACAAAATATCATGAAAAGAATGTGTATTTGTATGAAAATAGATATACAAAATACACATAAAATAACCTAAATTTGTATAAAACTATATACAAAAATACACAAAAATAATTTAAACTTGTATGAAAATAAATAAACAAAAAACATATAAAAATAGGTAAATTTGTATTGAAATACATATACAAAATACACATAAAATAATGTAAATTTGAATGAAAATATATAAACATATAGACTTAAAATAACGTAAATTTGTATCAAATATATATACAAAAAAAAACATTAAATAATGTAAATATGTATAAAAAAAAATATATACAAAACACAAATAAAATAATGTAAAATCGTATCAAAATAAATACAGAAAATATTAATAAAATAATGTATATTTGTATGAAAATTAAGATGCAAAATACCCATAAAATAACGCATTTTTTATAAATATATATATACGAAAAAACATAAAATATTTGATTTTGTATTAAAATAAATAGATATACAAAATACACATAAAATAAGCTAAATTTGAATTGAAATATATATACAAAATACATAAAATAATGTAAATTTGTATCAAAATACTTATACAAATACACATATAATAACGTAAATTTTTATAAAATATATAAACAAAATACACATTAAATAATGTAAATACGTATAAAAAAAATGTACAAAATACACAAATAATCATGTAATTCGTATCAAAATAAATAGACAAAATACCAATAAAATAATGTAAATTTCTATGAGAAAACATATACAAAATACACCTAAATAACGCAAAAATCAATAAAAATATATATAATATGCTATATTTTTATACATATTTAAAATATTTAATGTATATTTTGTATATATATTTTATCCAAATTTACTTTATTTTATATGTATTTGTTTATATATTTTAATACAAATTTACATTATTTTATGTGAGTTTTGTATATGTATTTCAATACAAATTTGCCTAACTTTATGTGTATTTTGCATATCTATTTTCAAACAAATTTAAAAATATTTTTGTGTATTTTTGTATATATTTTTATACAAATTATAGTTATTTTATTTGTTTTTTGTATATATATTTTCCTACAAATATACATTCTTTTATTGGAATTTTGTGTATTTAATTTTTTACGAATTTACATTATTTTATGTGTATTTTGTATATATTTTTTTCTACGTATTTAAATTATTTTATGTGTATTTTATATATACATTTTCATAAAAATTTACGTTATTTTATTGTGTGTATTCGTATATATTTTTAAACAAATTTTAAACAAATTCATGTTATTTTATGTGTATTTGTATATATATCTTCATACAAATTTATATTATTTTATGTGTATTCTTACATATATTTTATTACAAATTTACCTTATTTTATGTTTATTTTGTATATTTATTTCATTTAATATGATCAAATTTAAATTTATTGTATATGCATTTTGTATATTAATTTTAATACAAATTTAATTATTCTATGTGTATTTTTCTATATGTTTTTTTTATAAAAATATGCTTTATTTTATGGGTATTTTGCATCTTTATTTTCATACAATTTTACGTTATTTTATTGATATTCTGCTCATTCATTTTGATACGATTTGACATTATTCTATGTGTGTTTTGTATATATTTTTCATACAAATTTACTTTATTTTATGTGTATTTGTTTATATATTTTGATACAAATTTACAATATTTTATGGGTATTTTGTATATATATTTCAAAAGAAATTTACCTAGTTTTATGTGTATTTTGAATATCTAATTTCATACAAACTCAAATTATTTTTATGTATTTTTGTATATATTTCAATACAAATTTTAGTTAGGTTACGTGTATTTTGTAAATCTATTTTCATTTAAATATATATTATTTTATTGGTATTTTGTTCATTTATATTGATACGAATTTACATTATTTTATATGTACTTTGTATATATATTTTTATACGCATTTACGTTATTTAATATTTATTTTGAATATATCATTTTATACAAATTCATGGTATTTTATGTGTATTTGTATATATATTTTCATATAAATTTACATTATTTTATGTGTATTTTGCTCATATATTTCATTACAAATTTACCTTATATTATGTTTATTTTGTATGTGTATTTTGTACATTTATATTTATACAAATACACATTTTTTTATTGGTATTTTGTTTATTTATTTTGTTTCGAATTTACATTATTTTATGTGTATTTTGTTTACATTTTTTATACGTATTTACCTAATTTTATGTGTATTTTGTATATATATTTTTATAGAAATCTACGTTATTTGATTTGTATTCGTACATATATTTTGAAACAAATTTACATTGTTTTATATGTACAATAAGGTAAATTTGTATTGAAATAGATATGCAAAATACATATAAAGCAATGTAAATTTGTTTCAAAATATGTATACGAATACACATAAAATAACGTAGATTTCTATAAAAAATATATATACAAAATACACCTAAAATGAAGTAAATACGTATAAAAAAATGTATGCAAAATACACATAGAATAATGTAAATTCGTATCAAAATAAATAAACAAAATACAAATAAAAGAATGTGTATTTGTATAAATATAAATATACAAAATACACATAAAATAACGTAAATTTATATAAAACTATATACAAAAATACACAGAAGGAATTAAATTTGTATGAAAATATATACAAAATACACACAAAATAAGCTAAATTTGAATTGAAATATATATACAAAATACATGAAATAAAGTAAATTTGTATAAAAATATTTATACAAATACCCATATAATAACGTAAATTTGTATGAAAATATATAAACAAAATACACATTAAATAATGTAAATACGTATAAAAAAATGTGTACAAAATACACATATAATCATGTAATTCGTATCAAAATAAATAAACAAAATACCAATAAAATAATATAAATTTGTATGAGTAAATGTGTATAAATATAAATGTACAAAATACACATACAAAATAAACATAAAATAAGGTAAATTTGTAATGAAATATATGTACAAAATACACATAAAATAATGTAAATTTATATGAAAATATATATACAAATACACATAAAATACCATGAATTTGTATAAAATTATACATTCAAAATAAATATTAAATAATGTAAATGCGTATAAAAATGTATATATAAAATAATGTAAATTCGTACATATAAAATAATGTAAATTCGTATCAATATAAATTAACAAAATACCAATAAAATAATATATATTTGAACGCAAATAGATTTACAAAATACACATAACATAACTAAAATTTGTATTGAAATATATACAAAAATACATATAAATAATGTGAGTTTGTATAAAAATAGATATTCAAAATACACATAAAACTAGGTAAATTTCTTTTGAAATATATATACAAAATACCATAAAATATTGTAAATTTGTGTCAAAATATATAAACAAATACACATAAAATAACGAAAGTTTGTATGAAAAATATAAAAAAAATACACATAGAATAATGTCAAATCGTATCAAAATGAATGAGCAGAATATCAATAAAATAACGTAAATTTGTATGAAAATAAAGATGCAAAATACCCATGAAATAAAGCATATTTTTATAAAAATACATATACAAAAATTTACATTATTTGATATGTATTTTGTATATATATTTTTATACGTATTTACATAATTTCATATGTATTTTGTATAAATATTTCAATAGAAATCTACTTTATTTCATGTGTATTCGTATATATATTTTGAAACAAATTTACATTGTTTTATATGTATTTTTGAATATCTTTTAATACAAATTTACCTTACTGTATATGCATTTTGTATATTTATATCAATACAAATTTAAATATTTTTTGTGTATTTTGGTATATATATTTTTATAAAAAATGCGATAATTTTTGGGAATTTTGCATCTTTATTTTCATACAAATTTACATTATTTTATTGATATTCTGTGTATTTATTTTGATACGATTTTACATTATTCTATTTGTTTTTTGTATATATTTTTTTATACACATTTACATTATTTAATGTGTATCTTGCATATATATATTATACAAATTTACTTTATTTTAAGTGTATTTGTTTTTATATTTTCATTCAAATTTACATTTAATTTAATTCGAAATTACATTATTTTATGTGTATTTTGTATACATTTTTTTATACGTATTTACTTAATTTTATGTGTATTTTGTATATATATTTTTATAGAAATCTACGTTTTTTTATTTGTATTCGTATATATATTTTGAAACAAAATTACATTGTTTTATATGTATTTTTGCATATCTCTTTCAATACAAATTTACGTTATTGTTTTTGCATTTTGTATATTTATTTCAATGCAAATTTAAATATTTTATGTACATTTTGGTATATATTTTTATAAGAAATGCGTTATTTTATGGGAGTTTTGCATCTTTATTTTCATACAAATTTACATTATTTTATTAATATTCGGTGTATTTATTTTGATACGATGTTACATTATTCTATTTGTTTTTTGTATATACTTTTTTATAATTATTTACATTATTTAATGTGTATGTTGCATATATATTTTATACAAATTTATTATCTATTATCTATTTTCATACAAATACACATTCTTTTCATGATATTTTGTTTATTTATTTTGACACGAATTTACATTATTTGATATGTATTTTGTATATATATTTTTATACGTATTTACATAATTTCATATGTATTTTCTATATATATTTCTATAGAAATCTACTTTATTTTATGTGTATTCGTATATATATTTTGAAACAAATTTACATTGTTTTATATGTATTTTTGAGTATCTCTTTCAATACAAATTTACCTTACTGTATATGCATTTTGTATATTTATTTAAATACAAATATAAATATTTTATGTGTATTTTGGTAAATATATTTTTATAAAAAATGCGATAATTTTTGGAAGTTTTGTATCTTTATTTTCATAAAAATTTACATTATTTTTTTGATATTCTGTGTATTTATTTTGATACGATTTTACATTATTCTATTTGTTTTTTGTATATATATTTTTTATACACATTTACATTATTTAATGTGTATCTTGCATTTATGTTTTATACAAATTTACGTTATTTTAAGTGTATTTGTTTATATATTTTCATTCAAATTTACATTATTTGATGTGTATTTTGTATATGTATTTCAATACAAATTTACCTAATTTTATATGTATTTTGTATATTTCTTTTCAAACAAATTTAAATTATTTTTGTGTATTTTTGTATATAGTTTTATACAAATTTAGGTTATCTTATGTACGCATTTACATTATTTAGTGTGTGTTTTGTATATATATTTTTTTGCAAATTTACTTTATTTTATGTACATTTTTGTACATATATTTTTATAGAAATTTGCGTTATTTGTATATGTTTTCTCATACAAATTTACATTATTGTATTGCTATTTTGTTTATTTATTTTGATACGAATTACATGATTATATGTGTATTTTGTACATATTTTTTATACGTATTTACATTACTTAATGTGTATTTTGTTTATATATTTTTAAAAATACACATAAAAAAATTTATTTGTATTAAAATAAATATACAAAATACACAAACAATACGGTAAATCTGTATTGAAATAGATATGCAAAATACATATAAAACAATGTAAATTTGTTTCAAAATATATATAGGAATACACATAAAATAACGTAGATTTGTATAAAAATATATACACAAAATACACGTAAAATGAAGTAAATACGTATAAAAAGATGTATACAAAATACACATAAAATAATGTAAATTCGTATCAAAATAAATAAACAAAATACCAATAAAAGAATGTGTATTTGTATAAATATAAATATACAAAATTCACATAAAATAACGTAAATTTGTATAAAACTATATACAAAAATACACAGAAGTAATTAAATTCGTATGAAAATAGATATACAAAATACAGATAAAATAAGCTAAATTTGAATTGAAATATATACAAAATACATAAAATAATGTAAATTTGTATCAAGATATTTATAAAACTACATATAATAACGTAAATTTCTTTAAAAAGATATAAACAAAAAACACATTAAGTAATGTAAATACGTATAAAAAATATGTACAAAATACACATATAATCATGTAATTCGTATCAAACTAAATAAACAAAATAGCAATAAAATAATGTAAATTTGTATGAGAAAACATATACAAATACATATAAAATAACGCTAATTTCTATAAAAATATATGTCCAAAAATGAACGTAAAATAAATTAACTTTGGATAAAAATATATATACAAAACACACATTAAATAATGTAAATGCGTACATAAAATAACCTAAATTTGTATAAAACTATATACAAAAATACACAAAAATAATTTAAATTTGTAAGAAAAGTAATATACAAAATACACATAAAATTAGGTTAATTTGTATTGAAATACGTATACAAAATACACATAAAATAATGTAAATTTGAAATAAAATATATATACAAATACACATATAATAACGTAAATTTGTATGAAATATATATACAAAATACACATTAAATAATGTAAATATGTATAAAAAAGAATATATATACAAAACACAAATAGAATAAAGTAAAATCGTATCAAAATATATACACAGAATATTAATAAAATAATGTAAATTTGTATGAAAATTAAGATGCAAGATACTTATAAAATAACGCATTTTTCATAAAATTATTGATACCAAAATACACATAAAATATTTGAATTTGTATCAAAATAAATATACAAAATGCACATACAATAAGGTAAATTTGTATTGAAATAGATATGCAAAATACATATAAAATAATGTAAATTTGTTTTAAAAACATATATGCGAATACACATAAGATAACGTAGATTTCTATAAAAATACATATACAAAATACACATAAAACTAAGTAAATACGTATAAAAAATGTATACAAAATACACATAAAATAATGTAAATTCGAATAAATATAAATAAACAATATAGCAATAAAAGAATGTGTATTTGTATAAATATAAATATACAAAATGCACATAAAATAACGTAAATTTATATAAATCTATATACATAAAATAACGCAAATTTCTATAAAAATATATGTACAAAAATGAGCATAAAATAGATTTGCATAAAAATATATATACAAAACACACATTAGGTAATGTAAATGAGTATAAAAATATGTATACAAAATACCTATGAAATAATCTAAATTCGTATCGAATTAAATTAAGAAAATACCAATATAATAATGTAATTTTGGATGAAAATATATATACAAAATATACATAAAATAACCGAAATACAAATACAAATATACACATAAAATAATTTAAAATTGAATGAAATAAATATACAAAATAAAAATAAAATAAGGTACATTTGTAATGAGATATATGAAAAAATACACATAAAATAATATAAATTTGTATGAAAATATATATACAAATACACATTAAATTACATGAATTTGTATAAAATTTGTATCAAAATATATACGAATACACACAATAAAATAACGTAATTTTTTTATGAAAATGTATATACAAAATACACATAAAATAATGTAAATTTGTATAAAAATATATAAACAAATACACATAAAATAATGTAAATTTGGATTAAATATATATACAAAATAAACCTTAAATAATGTAAATATGTATAAAAAATATATACAAAATACACATAGAATCAAGTTAAATCGTATCAAAATAAATAAAGAGAATATCAATAAAATAATGTAAATTTGTATGAAAATAAAGCTGCAAAATATCCTTATAATAACGCATATTTGCATAAAAATATATATACAAAAATACATATAAAATAATTAAATTTGTATTAAAATAAATATACAAAATGCACGTACAATAAAGAGAATTTGGATTGAAATAGATATGCAAAATACACATCAATAATGTAAATTTCTATCAAAATATATATATGAATACTCATAAAATAGAGTAAATTTCTATGAAAATATACATACAAAATAGATATACAAAATACACATATAACTAGTTAAATTCGTATTTAAATACATGTACAAAAAACACATAAAATAATGTAGATTTGTATGAAATGAAAACAAATGCATTTTATATAAAATATATATACAAAATACACATAGAATAATATAAAATCATAATAAATAAATACACAGAATATCAGTAAAATAATGTAAATTTGTATGAAAATAAAGATGCAAAATACCCATAAAATAAAGCATATTTTTATAAAAATACATACACAAAAATACACAGATTAATGAAATTTCTATTAAAATTAATATACAAAATGCACATACAATAAATATATATATAATAAAATATATATACGAATACTCATAAAATAACGTAGATTTCTATAGAAATATATATACAAAATACACTTGAAATAATGTAAATACGTATAAAAGTATATATACAAAATACACATAAAATAACCTAAATTTGTATAAAACTATATACAAAAATAAACAAAAATAATTTAAACTTGTATGAAAATATATATACAAAAAACATAAAATTAGGTAAATTTGTATTGAAATACATATACAAAATACACATAAAATAATGTAAATTTGAATGAAAATATATAAACATATAGACTTAAAATAACGTAAATTTGTATCAAATATATATACAAAAAACACATTAAATAATGTAAATATGTATAAAAAAATATATACAAAACACAAATAAAATAATGTAAAATCGTATCAAAATAAATACAGAAAATATTGATAAAATAATGTAAATTTGTATGAAAATTAAGATTCAAAATACCCATGTCAAGTGTATTCGTATATATATTTTGAAACAAATTTACATTGTTTATATGTATTTTGCATATCTATTTTTCTGTATTCTGTATTTATTTTTGTTATACATAGAATAATGTAAAATCGTATCAAAATAAGTACACAGAATATCAATAAAATAATTTAAATTTGTATGAAAAAAAAGATGCAAAATACCCATAAGGTAAGCATATTTTTTTTTTAAATACATATACAAAAATACACATAGAATAATTAAATTTGTATTAAAATTAATATACAAAATGCACACATACAATAAGGTAAATTTGTATTGAAAAAAAACGCAAAATACAAATAAAACATTTTAAATTTGTTTCAAAATATATACCCGAATACACATAAAATAACGTAGATTTCTATAGAAATATATATACAAAATACACATGAAACTATGTAAATACGTATAAAAATATATATATAAAATACATATTAAGTAATGTAAATTCGTGTCAAAATAAATAAACAAAATATCATGAAAAGAATGTGTATTTGTATGAAAATAAATAATAGATAATAAATTTGTATGAAATATATATGCAAGATATACATTAAATAATGTAAATATGTATAAAAAATATATATATACAAAAAACAAATAGAATAATGTAAGATCGTATCAAAATAAATACACCGAATATTAATAAAATAATGTAAATTTGTATGAAAATAAAGATGCAAAATTCCCATCAAATAGCGCATTTCTTATAAAAATATATATACCAAAATACATAAAATATTTAAATTTGTATTGAAATAAATATACAAAATGCACATACAATAAGGTAAACTTCTATTGAAAGAGATATGCAAAAATACATATAAAACAAAGTAAATTTTTTTCAAAATATATATACGAATACACATAAAATAACGTAGATTTCTATAAAAATATATATACAAAATACACATAAAATTAGGTAAATACGTATAAAAAAATGTAAACAAAATACACATAAAATAATATAAATTCGAAACAAAATAAATAAACAAAATACCAATAAAAGAATGTGTATTTGTATAAATATAAATGTACAAAATACACATACAAAAAAAACATAAAATAAGGTAAATTTGTAATGAGATATATGTACAAAATACACAGAAAATAATGGAAATTTATATGAAAATATATATACAAATACACATAAAATACCATTAATTTGTATAAAATTATATATTCAAAATAAATATTAAATAATGTAAATGCGTATAAAAATATATATAAAAAGTACATATAAAATAATGTAAATTCGTATCAATATAAATCAACAAAATTCCAATAAAATAATATATATTTGAATGAAAATAGATTTACAAAATACACATAACATAACTAAAATTTGTATTGAAATATATACAAAAATACATAAAAATAATTTGAGTTTGCATGAAAATAGATATTCAAAATACACATAAAACTAGGTAAATTTCTTTTGAAATATATATACAAAATACCCATAAAATATTGTAAATTTGTGTCAGAATATATAAACAAATACACATAAAATAACGTAAATTTGTTTGAAAAATATATTCAAAATACACATAGAAGAATGTCAAATCGTATCAAAATGAATGAGCAGAATATCAATAAAATAACGTAAATTTGTATGAAAATAAAGATGCAAAATACCCATAAAATAAAGCATATTTTTATAAAAATGCATATACAAAAACACACATAGAATAATTAAATTTGTATTAAAATTAATATACAAAATGCATATACAATAAGGTAAATTTGTATTGAAAAAATATGCAAAATACACATAAAAGTGTAAATTTTTTTAAAAAATCTTTATACGAATACACATAATATAACGTAGATTTCTATAGAAATATATATACAAAATACACATGAACTGATGTAAATACGTATAAAAATATATATACAAAATACACATTAAATAATTTAAATTCTCGTCAAAATAAATAAACAAAATATCAATAAAAGATTGTGTATTTGTATGAAAATAGATATACAAAATACTCATAAAATAACCTAAGTTTGTATAAAACTATATACAAAAATACACAAAAATAATTTAAATTTGTATGAAAATAAATATACAAAATACACATAAAATTATTTTGTATATCTATTTTATACAAATGTACGTTATTTTATGTGAGTTTGTTTTCATTTCATACAAATTTACATTATTTTAAGTGTATTTTGTACATGTATTTAAATACAAATTTAACTAATTACATATTTTTATAAAAATACATATACAAAAATACACATAGATTAATCAAATTTGTATTAAAATTAATATACAAAATGCACATACAATAAGGTAAATTTGTATTGAAAAAATATGCAAAATTCACATAAAACAATGTAAATTTGTTTCAAAATATATATTCGAATTCACATAAAATAACGCAGATTTCTATAGAAATATATATACAAAATACACTTGAAATAATTTAAATACGTATAAAAATATATATACAAAATACACATTAAATAATGTTAATTCGTGTCAAAATAAATAAACAAAATATCATAAAAAGAATGTGTATTTGTATGAAAATAGATATACAAAATATACATAAAATAACCTAAATTTGTATAAAACTATATACAAAAATACACAAAAATAATTTAAACTTGTATGAAAATAAATATTCAAAAAACATATAAAAATGGGTAAATTTGTATTGAAATACATATACAAAATACACATAAAATAATGTAAATTTGAATGAAAATATATAAACATAAAGACTTAAAATAACGTAAATTTGTATCAAATATATATACAAAAAAAAACATTAAATAATGTAAATATGTATAAAAAAATATATACTAAACACAAATAAAATAATGTAAAATCGTATCAAAATAAATACAGAAAATATTAATAAAATAATGTAAATTTGTATGAAAATTAAGATGCAAAATAAACATAAAATAACGCATTTTTTATAAAAATATATATACGAAAAAATATAAAATATTTGATTTTGTATTAAAATAAATAGATATACAAAATAAACATAAAATAAGCTAAATTTGAATTGAAATATATATACAAAATACATAAAATAATGTAAATTTGTATCAAAATACCTATACAAATACACATATAATAACGTAAATTTGTATAAAAATATATAAACAAAATACACATTAAATAATGTAAATACGTATAAAAAAAATGTAAAAAATACACAAATAATCATGTAATACGTATCAAAATAAATAGACAAAATACCAATAAAATAATGTAAATTTCTATGAGAAAACCTATACTAAATACACATAAATAACGCAAATATCAATAAAAATATATATAATATAATATATTTTTATACATATTTAAAATATTTAATGTATATTTTGTATATATATATTTTATCCAAATTTACGTGATTTTATATATATATATATATATATATATATATATATATATATATATATATATATATATATATATATATATATATATATATATATATATATATTTATATATATTTTCATACAAATTTACATTATTTTATATGTGAGTTTTGTATATGTATTTCAATACAAATTTGCCTAACTTTATGTGTATTTTGCATATCTATTTTCAAAGAAATTTAAATAATTTTGTGTATTTTGTATATTTTTTTTACAAATTTTAGTTATTTTATTTGTTTTTTATATATATTTTCCTACAAATATACATTCTTTTATTGGAATTTTTGTATTTAATTTTTACAATTTACATTATTTTATGTGTATTTTATATATATTTTCTACGTATTTAAACTATTTTATGTGTATTTTATATATACATTTTCATAAAAATTTACGTTATTTTATTGTGTGTATTCGTATATATTTTGAAACATTTTATACAAATTCATGTTATTTTATGTGTATTTGTATATATATTTTCATACAAATTTATATTATTTTATGTGTATTCTTACATATATTTTATTACAAATTTACCTTATTTTATGTTTATTTTGTATATTTATATCATTCAATTTTAAATTATTTAATGTGTATATTTGTATTTGTATTTAGGTTATTTTATGTGTGTTTTCTATATATATTTTCATCCAAAATTACATTATTTTATTGTTATTTTCTTAATTTAACTCGATACGAATTTAGATTATTTCATAGGTATTTTGTATACATATTTTTATACTCATTTACATTATCTAATGTGTGTTTTGTATATATTTTTTTATGCAAACTAATTTTATGTGCATTTTTGTACATATATTTTTATAGAAACTTAAAACGTTATTTTATGTGTATTTTGTATATGTTTTCTCATACAAATTTACATTATTTGAATAGTTTTTTTGTTTATTTATTTTGATACGAATGACTTGATTATTGGTGTATTTTGTAAATATTTTTTTTATACGTATTTACATTACCTAATGTGTATTTTGTTTATAATTTTTTTTTACAAATTTACGTTATTATATGTGTATTTGTTAAAAATATTTTGAAACGAATTTACTTTATTTTATGTATTTTGTATATATATTTCAATTCAAATTTAGCTTATTTTGTGTGTATTTTGTATATATATTTTCATGCAAATTTAATTACTTCTGTGTATTTTTGTATATAGTTTTATACAAATTTACGTTATTTTTTGTGCATTTTGTATATTTATATTTATACAAATACACATTCTCTTATTGGTATTTTGTTTGTTTATATTTATACGAATTTACATTATTTTATGTGTATTTTGTATAAATTTTTGATTCGTATTTACTTAATTTTATTGTTTTTTTGTATATATATATTTATAGAAATCTACGTTATTTTATGTGTATTCGTATATATATTTTAAAACAGATTTGTTTTATATGTTTTTTGCATATCTATTTCAATACAAATTTACCTTATTGTATGTGCATTTTGTATATTTATTTTAATACAAACTCAAATATTTTATGTGTATTTTGGTATTTATAATTTTTAAAAAAATGCGTTATTTTATAGGTATTTTGCATCATAGTTTTCATACAAATGTACATTATTTTATTAATATTCTGTGTATATATTTTGATACGATTTTATATTATACTATTTGTGTTTTGTATATATTTTTTTATACATATTTTCATTATTTAATGTGTATTTTTTATATATATTTTATAAAAATTAACGTCATTTTAAGTGTATTTGTTTATATAATTTCATTCAAATTTACATTATTTTAAGTGTATTTTGTATATGTATTTTAATACAAATTTACTTAATTTTATGTGTATTTTGTATATTTATTTTCATACAAATTTAAATTATTTTTGTGTTTTTTTATATATACATATAGAGTAAATTTCTATGAAAATATATATTCAAAATACATATAAAATTATGTAAATAAGTATAAAAATATATATATCAAATACACCTAAAAAAATGAAAATTCGTATCAAAATAAATAAACAAAATTCCGATAAAAGAACGTATATTTGTATGAAAATAAATATACAAAATACACATAAAATTACGAAAATTTGAATAAAAATATATACAAAAAAACAAAAAAATAAATTTCAATTTGTATGAAAATAGATATGGAAAATACATACATAATTAGTTAAATTTGTATTTAATACATGTACAAAATACACATAAAATAATGTAAATTTTTATGAAATAAAAACAAATTCACATAAAATAACGTACCTTCGTATAAAATATATACACAAAATAAACATAGAATAATGTGAAATCGTATCAAAATAAATACACAGAATATCAATAAAAAAATGTAATTTAGTATGAAAATAAAGATGCAAAATACCCATAAAATAAAGCCTATTTTTTTAAAATACATATACAAGAATACACATAGAATAATTAAATTTGTATTAAAATTAATATACAAAATGCACGTACAATAAGGGAGATTTGTATTGAAAAAATATACAAAATGCACATAAAACAATGTATATTTGTTTCAAAATATATATACGAATACACATAAAATAACGTATATTTCTATAGAAATATATATAAAAAATACACATGAAATGACGTAAATACGTATAAAAATATATATACACAATACACATTAAATAAAGTAAATTCGCATCAAAATAAATAAACAAAATATCAATAAAAGAATGTGTATTTGTATGAAAATAGATATACAAAATACACATAAAATATTGTAAATTTGTATAAAAAAATACACAAAAATAATTCAAATTTGTATAAAAATATATATACAAAATACACATAAAACTAGTTAAATTTCTATTGAAATACATATACAAAATACACATAAAATAATGTAAATTTGAATGAAAATATATAAACAAATACACTTAAAATAACGTTAATTTGTATGAAATATATATAGAAAATACACATTGAATAATGTAAATATGTATAAAAAAAATATATACAAAACACAAATAGAATAATGTAAAATAGTATCAAAATAAATACACAGAATATTAATAAAATAATGTAAATTTGTATGAAAATAAAGATGCAAAATACCCATAAAACAACGCATTTTTTATGAAAATATATATACCAAAATACACATAAAATATTTATATTTGTATTACAATTAATATACAAAATGCACATACAATAAGGTAAATTTGTATTGAAATAGATATGCAAAATACACATAAAACAATGTAAATTTGTTTCAAAATATATATACGAATACACATAAAATAACGTAGATTTCTAAAAAAATATATATACAAAATACACATAAAATAACGTAAAATTGTATAAAACTATATACAAAAATAAACAAAAATAATTAAATTTGAATGAAAATAGATATACAAAAGACACATAAAATAAGCTAAATTTGAATTGAAATAAATATAGAAAATACATAAAATAACGTAAATTTGTATCAAAATATATATTCAAATACACATATATTAAAATTAATATACAAAATGCGTATATAATAAGGTAAATTTGTATTGAAAAAATATGCAACATACACGTTTACTTATACAAATTTATATAATTTTATTGGTATTTTGTTTATTTATTTTGATAAGAATTACATGATTATATGTGTATTTTGTACATATTTTTTTTATACGTATTTACATTATTTAATGTGTATTTTGTTTATATATCTTCATACAAATTTACCTTATTATATGAGGATTTGTATAAATATTTTGATACAAATCTACTTTATTTCATGTATTTTGTATATATATTTCAATTCAAATTTAGCTTATTTTGTGTGTATTTTGTATATATTTTCATACAAATTTAATTACTTCTGTGTATTTTTGTATATAGTTTTATATAAAATTACGTTATTTTATGTGTATTTTGTATATTTATATTTATGCAAATACACATTCTTTTATTGCTATTTTGTTTATTTATTTTGATACGAATTTACATTATTTTATGTGTATTTTGTATACATTTTTTTATACGTATTTACTTCATTTTATGTGTATTTTGTATATATATTTTTATAGAAATCTACGTTATTATATGTGTATTCGTATATATATTTTGAAACAAATTTACATTGTTTATATGTATTTTGCATATCTATTTCAATACAAATTTACCTTATTGTATGTGTTTTTTGTATATTTATTTTAATACAAATTTAATTTTTTGATGTGTATTTTGGTATATATATTTTTATAAATAAAAAAAATGCGTTATTTTATGGGTATTTTGCTTATTTATTTTCATACAAATTTACATTATTTTATTAATATTCTGTGTATTTATTTTGATACGATTTTACATTATTCTATTTGTGTTTTGTACATATTTTTTTATACAAATTTACGTTATTTTAAGTGTATTTGTTTATGTATTTTCATTCAAATTTACATTATTTTATGTGTATTTTGTGTATGTATTTCAAAACAAATTTACCTAATTTTATGTGTATTTTGTATATTTATTTTCATACAAATTTAAAATATTTTTGTGTATTTTTGTATATAGTTTGATACAAATTTAGGTTATTTTATGTGTATTTTGTATATCTATTTTCATACAAATACACATTCTTTTATTGATATTTTGTTTATTTATTTTGACGCGAATTTTATGTGAATTTGTTTTCATTTCATACAAATTTACATTATTTTATGTGTATTTTGTACATGTATTTAAATACAAATTTAACTAATTATATGTGTATTTTGTATAGCTATTTTCATACAAATTGAAAATTATTTTTTTGTTTTTTTGTATATATTTTTTTTCAAATTTTCGTAATCTTATAAAAATATATATACCAAAATACACATAAAATATTTAAATTTGCATTGAAATAAATGTACAAAATGCATATACAATAAGGTAAGTTTGTATTGAAAGAGATATGCAAAAATACATATAAAACAATGTAAATTTGTTTCAAAATATATATACGAATACAAATAAAAAAACGTAGATTTCTATAAAAATATATACACAAAATTCACATAAAATTAAGTTAATACGTATAAAAAAATGTATACAAAATACACAAAATAATGTAAATTCGAATTAAAATAAATAAACAAAATACCAATAAAAGAATGTGTATTTGGAGAAATATAAATATACAAAATACACATACAAAATAAACATAAAATAAGGTAGATTTGTAAAAAATATATGTGCAAAATACACATAAAATAATGTAAATTTATATTAAAATATATATACAAATACACAAAAAATACCATGAATTTGTATAAAAATATATATTCAAAATAAATATTAAATAATGTAAAAGCGTATAAAAATATATATATACAAAGTACATATAAAATAATGTAAATTCGTATCAATATAAATCAACAAAACACCAATAAAATAATATATATTTGAATGAAAATAAATTTACAAAATACACATAACATAACTAAAATTTGTATTAAAATATATACAAAAATACATAGAAATAATTTGAGTTTGTATGAAAATAGATATACAAAATACACATAAAACTAGGTAAATTTTTTTTGAAATGAATATACAAAGTACCCATAAAATATTGTAAATTTGTGTCAAAATATATAAACAAATACACATAAAATAACGTAAATTTGTATGAAAAATATATACAAAATACACATAGAATAATGTCAATTCGTATCAAAATGAATGAGCAGAATATCAATAAAATAATGTAAATTTGTATGAAAATAAAGATGCAAAATACCCAAAAAATAAAGCATATGTTTATAAAAATACAGATACAAAAATACACATCGAATAATTAAATTTGTATTAAAATTAATATACAAAATGCGTATATAATAAGGTAAATTTGTATTGAAAAAATATGTAACATACACGTTTACTCATACAAATTTATATTATTTTATTGGTATTTTGTTTATTTATTTTGATACGAATTACATGATTATATGTGTATTTTGTACATATTTTTACATATAAAATAACGTAAATTTGTATGAAAAATAAATACAAAATACACATAGAATAATGTCAATTCGTATCAAAATGAATGAGCAGAATATCAATAAAATAATGTAAATTTGTATGAAAATAAAGTTGCAAAATACCCAAAAAATAAAGCATATGTTTATAAAAATACAGATACAAAAAAACACATCGAATAATTAAATTTGTATTAAAATTAATATACAAAATGCGTATAGAATAAAGTAAATTTGTATTGAAAAAATATGCAACATACACGTTTACTCATCCAAATTTATATTATTTTATTGGTATTTTGTTTATTTATTTTGATACGAATTACATGATTATATGTGTATTTTGTACATATTTTTTTATACGTATTTACATTAGTTAATGTGTATTTTGTTTATATATTTTCATACAAATTTACGTTATTATATGTGTATTTGTATAAATATTTTGATACAAATTTACTTTATTTCATGTATTTTGTATATATATTTCAATTCAAATTTTGCTTATTTCGTGTGTATTTTGTATATATTTTCATACAAATTTAATTACTTCTGTGTATTTTTGTATATAGTTTTATATAAATTTACGTTATTTTATGTGTATTTTGTATATTTATATTCATACAAATACACATTCTTTTATTGGTATTTTGTTTATTTATTTTGATACGAATTTACATTATTTTATGTGTATTTTGTATACATTTTTTTATACGTATTTACTTCATTTTATGTGTATTTTGTATATATATTTTTATAGAAATCTACGTTATTTTATGTGTACTCGTATATATATATATTTTGAAACAAATTTACATTGTTTTATATGTATTTTGCATATCTATTTCAATACAAATTTACCTTATTGTATGTGTTTTTTGTATATTTATTTTAATACAAATTAAATTTTTTTATGTGTATTTTGGTATATATATTTTTATAAATAAAAAAAATGCGTTATTTTATGGGTATTTTGCTTCTTTATTTTCATACAAATTTACATTATTTTATTAATATTCTGTGTATTTATTTTGATACGATTTTACATTATTCTATTTGTGTTTTTACATATTTTTTTATACAAATTTACGTTATTTTAAGTGTATTTGTTTATGTATTTTCATTCAAATTTACATTATTTTATGTTTATTTTGTGTATGTATTTCAATACAAATTTACCTAATTTTATGTGTATTTTGTATATTTATTTTCATACAAATTTTAAATATTTTTGTGTATTTTTGTATATAGTTTGATACAAATTTAGGTTATTTTATGTGTTTTTTGTATATCTATTTTCATACAAATACACATTCTTTTATTGATATTTTGTTTATTTATTTTGACGCGAATTTACATTATTTAATGTGTATTTTGTATATATATTTTTATACGTATTTACATCATATCATGTGTATTTTGTATATATATTTTTATACGTATTTACATCATATCATGTGTATTTTGTATAGTTTTAAACAAATTTATATTATTTAATGTGTATTTTGTATATATATATTTATACAAATACACATTCTTTTATTGGTATTTTGTTTATTTATTTTGATACTAATTTACATTATTTTATGTGTATTTTGTATACATTTTTTATACGTATTTACTTAATTTTATGTGTATTTTGTATATATATTTTTATAGAAATCTACCTTATTTCATGTGTATTCGTATATATATTTTGAAACAAATTTACATTGTTTATATGTATTTGGCATTTCTATTTTTTTGTATTCTGTATTTATTTTTGTTATACATAGAATAATGTAATATCGTATCAAAATAAGTACACAGAATATCAATAAAATAATTTAAATTTGTATGAAAATAAAGATGCAAAATACCCATAAGATAAAGCATTTTTTTTTAAATACATATACAAAAATACACATAGAATAATTAAATTTGTATTAAAAATAATATACAAAATGCACACATACAATAATGTAAATTTGTATTGAAAAAAAACGCAAAACACAAATAAAACAGTGTAAATTTGTTTCAAAATATATATACGAATACACATAAAATAACGTAGATTTCTATAGAAATATATATACAAAATACACATGAAATTATGTAAATACGTATAAAAATATATATATAAAATACTTATTAAATAATGTAAATTCGTGACAAAATAAATAAACAAAATATCATGAAAAGAATGTGTATTTGTATGAAAATAAATAATAGATAATAAATTTGTATGTAATATATATGCAAGATACGTTTAAATAATGTAAATATGTATAAAAAAAAAATATATACAAAAAACAAATAGAATAATGTAAAATCGTATCAAAATAAATACACCGATTATTAATAAAATAATGTAAATTTGTATGAAAATAAAGATGCAAAATTCCCATCAAATAGCGCATTTCTTATAAAAATATATATACGAAAATACACATAAATTATTTAAATTTGTATTGAAATAAATATACAAAATGCACATACAATAAGGTAAACTTCTATTGAAAGAGATATGCAAAAATACATATAAAACAAAGTAAATTTGTTTCAAAATATATATACGAATACACATAAAATAACGTAGATTTCTATAAAAATATATATACAAAATACACATAAAATTTTAAGTAAATACGTATAAAAAAATGTAAACAAAATACACATAAAATAATGTAAATTCGAAACAAAATAAGTAAACAAAATACCAATAAAAGAATGTATATCTATTTATTTTAATACAAAATCAAATATTTTATGTTTTTTCGTATATATATTTTTATATAAAATGCGTTATATTATGGGTATTTTGCATCTTAATTTTCATACAAATTTACATTATTTTATTAATATTTTCTGTATTTATTTTGATACGATTTTACATTATTTTATTTAAGTTTTGTATATATTTTTTTATACATATTTTTCATTATTTAATGTGTTTTTTGTATATATATTTGATACATATTTACGTTATTTTAAGTTATTTTATGTGTATTTGTTTATATATTTTGACACAAATTTACAATATTTTATATGGATTTTGTTTATATATTTCAAAAAAAATTTACCTAGTTTTATATGTATTTTGAATATCTATTTTCATAGAAACTCAAATTATTTTTCTGTATTTTTGTATATATTTCAATACAAATTTTAGTTATGTTTTGTGTATTTTGTAAATATCTTTTCATTCAAATATATATTATTTTATTGGTATTTTGTTGATTTATATTCATACGAATTTACATTATTTTAAATGTACTTTGTATATATATTTTTATACGCTTTTACATTATTTAATATTTATTTTGAATATATAATTTTATACAAATTCATGGTATTTTATGTGTATTTGTATATATATTTTCATATAAATTTACATTATTTTATGTGTATTTTGTACATATATTTCATTACAAATTTACCTTATTTTATGTTTATTTTGTATGTGTATTTTGTACATTAATATTTATACAAATACACATTCTTTTATTGGTATTTTGTTTATTTATTTTGTTTCGAATTTACATTATTTTATGTGTATTTTGTTTACATTTTTTATACGTATTTACTTAATTTTATGTGTATTTTGTATATATATTTTTATAGAAATCTACGTTATTTTATGTGTATTCGTATATATATTTTGAAACAAATTTACATTGTTTTATATGTATTTTTGCATATCTCTTTCAATAGAAGTTTACCTTATTGTATGTGCATTTTGTATATTTATTTCAATACAAATTTAAATATTTTATGTGTATACATGTACAAAAAATACATAAAATAATGTAGATTTTTATGAAATGAAAACAAATACATTTTATATAAAATATATATACAAAATACACATAGAATAATGTAAAATCATATTAAAATAAATACACAGAATATCAATAAAATAATATAAATTTGTATGAAAATATAGATGCAAAATACCCATAAAATAAAGCATATTTTTATAAAAATACATATACAAAAATACACATAGATTAATCAAATTTGTATTAAAATTAATATACAAAATGCACATACAATAAGGTAAATTTGTATTGAAAAAATATGCAAAATACACATAAAACAATGTAAATTTGTTTCAAAATATATATACGAATACACATAAAATAACGCAGATTTCTATAGAAATATATATACAAAATACACTTGAAATAATGTAAATACGTATAAAAATATATATACAAAATACACATTAAATAATGTTAATTCGTGTCAAAATAAATAAACAAAATATCATGAAAAAATGTGTATTTGTATGAAAATAGATATACAAAATACACATAAAATAACCTAAATTTGTATAAAACTATAAACAAAAATACACAAAAATAATTTAAACTTGTATGAAAATAAATATACAAAAAACATATAAAATTAGGTAAATTTGTATTGAAATACATATACAAAATACACATAAAATAATGTAAATTTGAATGAAAATATATAAACATATAGACTTAAAATAACGTAAATTTGTATCAAATATATATACAAAAGACACATTAAATAATGTAAATATGTATAAAAAAATATATACAAAACACAAATAAAATAATGTAAAATTGTATCAAAATAAATACAGAAAATATTAGTAAAATAATGTAAATTTGTATGAAAATTAAGATGCAAAATACCCATAAAATAACTCATTTTTTATAAAAATATATATACGAAAAAATAGATATACAAAATACACATAAAATAAGCTAAATTAAATGAAAAATATATACAAAATACACATAGAATAATGTAAAATCGTATCAAAATAAATACACAGAAAATCAATAAAATAATGTAATTTTGTATGAAAATAAAGATGCAAAATACCCATAAAATAAAACATTTTTTTTTAAAAATACATATACAAAAATACACATAGAATAATTAAATTTGTGTTAAAATTAATATACAAAATGCACGTACAATAAGGTAAATTTGTATTGAAAAAATATACAAAATGCACTTTAAAGCGTAAATTTGTTTAAAAATCTATATACGAATACACATAAAATAACGTAGATTTCTATAGAAATATATATACAAAATACACATGAAATGATGTAAATACGTATAAAAATATATATATACAAAATACACATTAAATAATTTAAATTCTCGTCAAAATAAATAAACAAAATATCAATAAAAGAATGTGTATTTGTATGAAAATAGATATACAAAATACTCATAAAATAACCTAAGTTTGTATAAAACTATATACAAAAATACACAAAAATAATTTAAATTTGTATGAAAATAAATATACAAAATACACATAAAATTAGGTAAATTTGTATTGAAATACATATACAAAATACACATAAAATAATGGAAATTTGAATGAAAATATATAAACATATACACTTAAAATAACGTAAATTTGTATCAAATATATATACAAAATATTAATTAAATAATGTAAATATGTATAAAAAAATATATAGAAAACACAAATAGAATAATGTAAAATCGTATCAAAATAAATACACAGAATATTAATTAAATAATGTAAATTTGTATGAAAATTAAGATGCAAAATAGCCATAAAATAACGCATTTTTTTTAAATATATATATACCAAAATACACATAAAATATTAAAATTTGTATTAAAATAAATATAAAAAATGCAATTACTGTATGGTAAATTTGTATTGAAATAGATATGCAAAATACATATAAAACAATGTAAATTTTTTTCAAAATATATATACGAATACACATAAAATAACGTTGATTTCTATAAAAATATATACAAAATACATTGAAATAGATATGCAAAATACATATAAAACAATGTAAATTTGTTTCAAAATATATATACGAATACACATAAAATAACGTTGATTTCTATAAAAATATATACAAAATACACATAAAAAGAAGTAAATACGTATAAAAAAATGAATACAAAATACACATATCGTATCAAAATAAATAAACAAAATACCAGTAAAAGAATGTGTATTTGTATAAATATAAATATTCAAAATACACATAAAATATCGTAAATTTGTATTAAACTATATACAAAAATACACAGAACAAACACATTCTTTTATTGGTATTTTGTTTATTTATTTTGTTTCGAATTTATACTATTTTATGTGTATTTTGTTTACATTTTTTTATACGTTTTTACCTAATTTTATGTGTATTTTGTATATATATTTTTATAGAAATCTACGTTATTTTATGTGTATTCGTATATATATTTTGAAACAAATTTACAATTTTTTATATGTATTTTTGCATATCTCTTTCAACAGAAGTTTACCTTATTGTATGTGCATTTTGTATATTTATTTCAATACAAATTTAAATATTTTATGTGTATTTTGGTATATATATTTTTATAAGAAATGCGCTATTTGATGGGAATTTTGCATCTTTATTTTCATACAAATTTACATTATTTTATTTATATTCGGTGTATTTATTTTGATACGATTTTACATTATTCAATTTGTTTTTTGTATATATTTTTTTTATACATATTTACATTATTTAATGTGTATCTTGCATATATATTACATACAAATTTATTATCTATTATTTATTTTCATACAAATACACATTCTTTTCATGATATTTTGTTGATTTATTTTGTCACGAATTTACATTACTTATTATGTATTTTATATATATATTTTTATACGTATTTACATAATTTCATGTGTATTTTGTATATATATTTCTATAGAAATCTACGTTATTTTATATGTATTCGTATATATATATTTTGAAAAAAATTTACACTGTTTTATTTGTATTTTGCGTTTTTTTTTTTCAATACAAATTTACCTTATTGTATGTGTGTATTTTGTATATTAATTTTGATACAAATTTATTTATTCTATGTGTATTTTTGTATATGTATTTAAAAAAAAAAAAATGCTTTATCTTATGGGTATTTTGCATATTTATTTTCATACTAATTTAAATTATTTTATTGATATCCTGTGTACCTATTTTGATACGATTTTACATTATTCTATGAATAACAAAAATAAATTCAGAATACACAAAAATAGATATGCAAAATACATATAAACAATGTAAATTTGTTTCAAAATATATATACGAATACACATGAAATAAGGTAGATTTCTATAAAAATATATATACAAAATACACATAAAATCAAGTAAATACGTATAAAAAATGTATACAAAATACACATAAAATAATGTAAATTAGTATCAAAATAAATAAACAAAATACCAATAAAAGAATGTGTATTTGTATAAATATATATATACAAAATACACATTAAATAATATAAATTTGTTTAAAACTATACAAAATACACATGAAATGATGTAAATACGTATAAAAATATATATACAAAATACACATTAAATAATGTAAATTTGCGTCAAAATAAATAAACAAAATATCAATAAAAGAATGTGTATCTGTATGAAAATAGATATACAAAATACACATAAAATAACCTAAATTTGTATCAAACTATATACAAAAATACACAAAAATATTTTAAATTTGTATGAAAATAAATATACAAAATACACATAAAATTAGGTAAATTTGTATTGAAATACATACACAAAATACACATAAAATAATGTAAATTTGTATGAAAATATTTAACAAATACACTTAAAATAACGTAAATTTGTATAAAAAAATATGTACAAAACACAAATAGAATAATGTAAAATCGTATCAAAATAAATACACAGAATATTAATAAAATAATGTAAATTTGTATGAAAGTAAAGAAGGAAAATAACCATAAAATAACGCATTTTTTTATTTGTAAAAATATATATACCAAAATACACATCAAGAATTAAATTTGTATTAAAATATATATACAAAAAACACATACAATAAGGTAAATTTGTATTGAAATAGATATGCAAAATACATATAAAACAATGTAAATTTGTTTCAAAATATATATACGAATACATATAAAATAACGTAGATTTCTATAAAAATATATATACAAAATACACATAAAATGAAGTAAATACGTATAAAAAAATGTATACAAAAAACACATAAAATAATGTAAACTCGTATCAAAATAAATAAACAAAATACCAATAAAAGAATGTGTATTTGTATATATATAAATATACAAAATACACATAAAATAACGTAAATTTATATAAAACTATATACAAAAATACACAGAAGTAATTAAATTTGTATGAAAATATATACAAAATAACACAAAATAAGCTAAATTTGAAATGAAATATATATACAAAATACATGAAATAAAGTAAATTTGTATCAAAATATTTATACAAATACTCATATAATACGGTAAATTTGTATGAAAATATATAAACAAAATACATTAAATAATGTAAATACGTATAAAAAAATATGTACAAAATACACATATAATCATGTAATTCGTATCAAAATAAACAAACAAAATACCAATAAAATAATATAAATTTGTATGAGTAAACGTGTATGTTGCATATTTTTTCAATACAAATTTACCTTATTATATACGCATTTTGTATATTAATTTTAATATATGTGTATTTGAATATATATTTTGATACAAATTTACATTATTTTATGTATTTTCTATATTTATTTCAATTCAAATTTAGCTTATTTTATGTCTTTTGTATATCTATTTTCATACAAATTTAATTATTTTGTTTATTTTTTATAGAGTTTATACAATTTTACGTTATTTTATGTGTATTTTGTATATTTATATTTATACAAGTAAACATTCTTTTATTGGCATTTAGTTTATTTATTTTGATACGAATTTACATTATTTTATGTGTATTTTGTATACATTTTCTTATACGTATTTACTTCATTTTATGTGTATTTTGTATATATTTTTATAGAAATCTACGTTATTTTATGTGTATTCGTATATATATTTTGAAACAAATTTACATTGTTATATATGTATTTTGCATATCTATTTCAATACAAATTTACCTTATTGTGTGTGCAATTTGTATATTTATTGTAATACAAAATGAAATATTTTATATGTATTTTGGTATATATATTTTAAAAAAAAATGCGTTATTTTATGGGTATTTTGCATCTTTATTTTCATACAAATTTACATTATTTTATTAATATTCTGAGTATTTATTTTGATACTATTTTACATTATTCTATTTGTGTTTTGTATATATTTTTTTATACATATTTACATTATTTAATGTGTATTTTCTATATATATTTCATACTAATTTACGTTATTTTAAGTGTATTTGTTTATATATTTTCATTTAAATTTACATTATTTTATGTGTATTTTGTATATGTATTTCAATAGAAATTTAACTAGTTTTATGTGTATTTGTATATATATTTTATACAAATTTAAATTATTTTGTATTTTTTAATAGAGTTTTTAAATTTACAATATTTTATGTATTTTGTATATCTATTTTCATACAAATACACATTCTTTTATTGATATTTTGTTTATTTATTTTGATGCGAATATACATTATTTAATGTGTATTGTGTATATATATTTTTATACGTATTTACGTCATCCTTATTGTATGTGTGCATTTTGTATATTAATTTTAATACAAATTTAATTATTCTATGTATTTTTTATATGTATTTTAAAAAATATGCTTTATCTTATGGGTATTTTGCATCTTTATTTTCATACAAATTTAAATTATTTTATTGATATTCTGTGTACTTATTTTGATACGATTTTACATTATTCTATGTATAACAAAAATAAATACAGAATACACAAAAATAGATATGCAAAATACATATAAACAATGTAAATTTGTTTCAAAATATATATACGAATACTCATGGAATAAGGTAGATTTCTATAAAAATATATATACAAAATACACATAAAATTAAGTAAATAAGTATAAAAAATGTATACAAAATACACATAAAATAATGTAAATTAGAATCAAAATAAATAGACAAAATACCAATAAAAGAATGTATATTTGTATAAATATATATATACAAAAAACACATTAAATAATATAAATTTGTTTAAAACTATACAAAATACACATGAAATGATGTAAATACGTATAAAAATATATATACAAAATAGACATTAAATAATGTAAATTCGTGTCAAAATAAATAAACAAAATATCAATAAAAGAATGTGTATTTGTATGAAAATCGATATACAAAATACACAGAAACTAACGTAAATTTGTATGAAAGTATATACAAAAATACACAAAAATTATTTGAATTTGTTCAAAAATAAATATACAAAATACACATAAAATTAGGTAAATTTGTATTGAAATACATACACAAAATACATATAAAATAATGTAAATTTGAATGAAAATACATTTTCAAATACACTTAAAATATCGTAAATTTGTATAAAAAAAATATGTACAAAAAACAAATAGAATAATGTAAAATCGTATCAAAATAAATACACAGAATATTAATAAAATAATGTAAATTTGTATGAAAATAAAGAAGCAAAATACCCATAAAATAACTCTTTTTTTTATATATAAAAATATATATACCAAAATACATATCAAAAAATTAAATTTGTATTAAAATATATATACAAAAAACACATACAATAAGGTAAATTTGTATTGAAATAGATATGCAAAATACATATAAAACAATGTAAATTTGTTTCAAAATATATATACGAATACACATAAAATAACGTAGATTTCTATAAATATATATATACAAAATACACATAAAATGAAGTAAACACGTATAAAAAAAATGTATACAAAATACACATAAAATAATGTAAATTAGTATCAAAATAAATAAACAAAATACCAATAAAAGAATGTGTATTTGTATAAATATAAATATACAAAATACACATACAATAACGTAAATTTATATAAAACTATATACAAAAATACAGAGAAGTAATTAAATTTGTATGAAAATATATACAAAATACACACAAAATAAGCTAAATTTGAATTGAAATATATATACAAAATACATGAAATAAAGTAAATTTGTATGAAAATATTTATACAAATACACATATAATAGCGTAAATTTGTATGAAAATATATAATACACATTAAATAATGTAAATACGTATAAAAAAAATATGTACAAAATACACATATAATCATGTAATTCGTATCAAAATAAATAAACAAAATACCAATAAATAATATAAATTTGTATGAGTAAACGTGTATGTTGCATATTTTTTCAATACAGATTTACCTTATTATATACGCATTTTGTGTATTAATTTTAATACAAATTTAATTATTCGATGTGTATTTTTGTATCTGTATTTTTATAAACATATGCTTTATTTTTTGGGCATTTTGCATCTTTATTTTCATTCAAATTTACATTATTTTATTGATATTCTGCTCATTCATTTTGATACAAATTGACATTATTCTATGTGTATTTTGTATATATTTTTCATGCAAATTTACGTTATTTTATGTGTATTTGTTTATATATTTTGACACAAATTTACAATATTTTATGGGTATTTTGTATATACATTTCAAAAGAAATTTACCTAGTTTTATGTGTATTTTGTATATCTATTTTCATACAAACTCAAATTATTTCTATGTATTTTTGTATATATTTTAATACAAATTTTAGTTATGTTATGTGTATTTTGTAATTTTTTTTTCATTCAAATATATATTATTTTATTCGTGTTTTGTTGATTTATATTGATACGAATTTACATTATTTTATATGCACTTTGTATGTATATATTTGTACGCTTTTACTTTATTTAATATTTATTTTTGAATATATATTTTTATACAAATTCATGGTATTTTATGTGTATTTGTATATATATTTTCAAATAAATTTACTTTATTTTATGTGTATTTTGTACAGATATTTTATTACAAATCTACCTTATTTTATGTTTATTTTGTATGTGTATTTTGTATACAAATTTACCTTATTATATACGCATTTTGTATATTAATTTTTATACAAATTTAATTATTCGATGTGTATTTTTGTATCTGTATTTATATAAACATATGCTTTATTTTTTGGGTATTTTGCATCTTTATTTTCATACAAATTTACATTATTTTATTGATATTCTGCTTATTCATTTTGATACGAATTTACATTATTCTATGTGTATTTTGTATATATTTTTCATACAAATTTACGTTATTTTATGTGTATTTGTTTATATATTTTGACACAAATTTACAATATTTTATGGGTATTTTGTATATACATTTCAAAAGAAATTTACCTAGTTTTATGTGTATTTTGTATATCTATTTTCATACAAACTCAAATTATTTCTATGTATTTTTGTATATATTTTAATACAAATTTTAGTTATGTTATTTGTATTTTGTAAATTTATTTTCATTCAAATATATATTATTTTATTGGTGTTTTGTTGATTTATATTGATACGAATTTACATTATTTTATATGTACTTTGTATATATATATTAATACGCTTTTACATTATTTAATATTTATTTTGAAAATATATTTTTATACAAATTCATGGTATTTTATGTGTATTTGTATATATATTTTCAAATAAATTTACATTATTTTATGTGTATTTTGTACATATATTTTATTACAAATCTACCTTATTTTATGTTTATTTTGTATGTGTATTTTGTATATTTATATTTATCCAAATACACATTCTTTTATTGGTATTTTGTTTAATTATTTTAACTCGAATTTACATTATTTTATGTGTATTTTGTATACATTTTTTTATACGTATTTACTTAATTTTATGTGTATTTTGTATATATATTTTTATAGAAATCTACGTTTTTTTATTTGTATTCGTATATATATTTTGAAACAAATTTACATTGTTTTATATGTATTTTTGCATATCTCTTCCAATACAAATTTACCTTATTGTATGTGCATTTTGTATATTTATTTCAATGCAAATTTAAATATTTGATGTGTATTTTGGTATATATATTTTTATAAGAAATGCGCTATTTTATGGAAATTTTGCATCTTTATTTTCATACAAATTTACATTATTTTATTAATATTCGGTGTATTTATTTTGATACGATGTTACATTATTCTATTTGTTTTTTGTATATACTTTTTCATACATATTTACATTATTTAATGTGTATCTTGCATATATATTTTATACAAATTTATTATCTATTATCTATTTTCATACAAATACACATTCTTTTCATGATATTTTGTTTATTTATTTTGACACGAATTTACATTATTTGATATGTATTTTGTATATATATTTTTATACGTATTTACATAATTTCATATGTATTTTGTATATATATTTCTATAGAAATCTACTTTATTTTATGTTTATTCGTATATATATTTTGAAACAGATTTACATTGTTTTATATGTATTTTTGAATATCTCTTTCAATGCAAATTTACCTTACTGTATATGCATTTTGTATATTTATTTCAATACAAATTTAAATATTTCATGTGTATTTTGGTAAATATATTTTTATAAAAAATGCGATAATTTTTGGGAATTTTGCATCTTTATTTTCATACAAATTTACATTATTTTATTGATATTCTGTGTATTTATTTTGATACAATTTTACATTATTATATTTGTTTTTTGTATATATTTTTTTATACACATTTACATTATTTAATGTGTATCTTGCATATATATTTTATACAAATTTACGTTATTTTAAGTGTATTTGTTTTTATATTTTCATTCAAATTTACATTTATTTTAATTCGAAATTACATTATTTTATGTGTATTTTGTATACATTTTTTTATACGTATTTACTTAATTTTATGTGTATTTTGTATATATATTTTTTTAGAAATCTACGTTTTTTTATTTGTATTCGTATATATATTTTGAAACAAATTTACATTGTTTTATATGTATTTTTTGCATATCTCTTTCAATACAAATTTACCTTATTGTATGTGCATTTTGTATATTTATTTCAATGCAAATTTAAATATTTTATGTGTATTTTGGTATATATATTTTTATAAGAAATGCGCTATTTTATGGGAATTTTGCATCCTTATTTTCATACAAATTTACATTATTTTATTAATATTCGGTGTATTTATTTTGATACGATGTTACATTATTCTATTTGTTTTTTGGGTATACTTTTTTATACATATTTACATTATTTAATGTGTATCTTGCATATATATTTTATACACATTTATTATCTACTATCTATTTTCAAACAAATACACATTCTTTTCATGATATTTTGTTTATTTATTTTGACACGAATTTACATTATTTGATATGTATTTACATATTTTATGTATTTTTTATATATATATATATATATATATATATATATATATATATATATATATATATATATATATATATATATATATATATATATATATATATATATATATATATATATATATATATATATATATATATATATATATATATATATATATATATATATATATATATATATATATATATATATATATATATATATATATATATATATATATATATATATATATATATATATATATATATTTGTATATATGTATAGAAATCTACTTTATTTTATGTGTATTCGTATATATATTTTGAAACAAATTTACATTGTTTTATATATATTTTTGAATATCTCTTTCAATATAAATTTACCTTACTGTATATGCATTTTGTATATTTATTTCAATACAAATTTAAATATTTTATGTGTTTTTTGGTAAATATATTTTTATAAAAAATGCGATAATTTTTGGGAATTTTGTATCTTTATTTTCATACAAATTTACATAATTTTATTGATATTCTGAGTATTTATTTTGATACGATTTTACATTATTCTATTTGTTTTTTGTATATATATTTTTTATACACATTTACTTTATTTAATGTATATCTTGCATATATATTTTATACAAATTTACGTTATTTTAAGTGTATTTGTTTATATATTTTCATTCAAATTTACATTATTTGATGTGTATTTTGTATATGTTTTTCAATACAAATTTACCTAATTTTATGTGTACTTTGTATATTTCTTTTCAAACAAATTTAAATTATTTTTTTGTATTTTTGTATATAGTTTTATACAAATTTAGGATATTTTATGTACGCATTTACATTATTTAGTGTGTGTTTTGTATATATATTTTTTTGCAAATTTACTTTATTTTATGTGCATTTTTGTACATATATTTTTATAGAAATTTGCGTTATTTGTATATGTTTTCTCATACAAATTTTCATTATTTTATTGCTATTTTGTTTATTTATTTTGATACAAATGAAAATAGATATACAAAATATACATAAAATAAAATAAATTTGTATTGAAATATATATACAAAATACATAAAATAATGTAAATTTGTATCAAAATATTTTAACAGATGCGCATAAAATAACGTAAATTTGTTTTAAAATATACAAAATACACATTAAATAATGTAAATATGTATAACAAAATATATACAAAACACAAATAGAATAATGTAAAATCGTATCAAAATAAATACTCAGAATATTAATAAAACAATGTAAATTTGTATGAAAATAAAGATGCAAAATACCCATTAAATAACGCATTTTTTATAAAAATATATATACCAAAATACACATCAAAAAATTTAATTTGTATGACAATAAATATACAAAAAACACATACAATAAGGTAAATTTGTATTGAAATAGATATGCAAAATACATATAAAACAATATAAATTTGTTTCAAAGTATATATACGAATACACATAAAATAACGTAGATTTCTATAAAAATATATATACAAAATACACATAAAATGATGTAAATACGTATAAAAAAATGTATACAAAATACACATAAAATAATGTAAATTCGTATCAAAATAAATAAACAAAATACCAATAAAAGAATGTGTATTTGTATAAATATAAATATACAAAATACACATAAAATAACGTAAATTTATATAAAACTATATACAAAAATACACAGAAGTATTTTAATTTGTATGAAAATAGATATACAAAATAAGGTAAATTCGTTTCAAATTCAATAAACAAAATTCAGATAAAAGAACGTATATTTGTAGAAAAAATAAATATACAAAATACACATTAAATAACGAAAATTTGTATGAAAATATATAAAAAAATAAACAGAAATAATTTCAATTTGTATGAAAATAAATATACAAAATACACATGTATTTTGTATATCTATTTCCACACAAATTTAATTACTTTTGTGTATTTTTGCATATAGTTTTATATAAATTTACGTTATTTTATTTGTATTTTGTAAATTTATATATATACAATACACATTCTTTTATTAGTATTTTGTTTATTTATTTTGATACGAGTTTACATTATTTTATGTGTATTTTGTATACCTTTTTTTATACGTATTTACTTCATTTTATGTGTATTTTGTATATTTATTTACATAGAAATCTACGTAATTTTATGTGTATTCGTATATATATATTTTTTAAAAAAATTTACATGGTTTTATATGTATTTTGCATATCTATTTCAATACAAATTTTCCTTATTGTATATGCATTTTGTATATTAAATTTTATTTTAATACAAAATCAAATATTTTATGTGTGTCTTGGTATAAATAATTTTATAAAAAATGCGTTATTTTATGGGTATTTTGCATCTTAATTTTCATAAAAATTTACATTATTTTACTAATATTCTGTGTATTTATTTTGATACGATTTTATATTATTCTATTTGTGTTTTGTATATATTTTTTTATACATATCTACATTATTTAATGTGTATTTTTTATATATATTTTATACAAATTTACGTTATTTTAAGTGTATTTGTTTATATATTTTCATTCAAATTTACATTATTTTATGTGCATTTTGTAAATGTATTTCAATACAAATTTACCTAATTTTATGTGTATTTTGTATATTTATTTTCATACAAATTAAAATTATTTTTGTGTATTTGTGTATATAGTTTTATACAAATTTAGGTGATTTTATGTGTATATTGTATATCTATTTTCATACAAATACACATTCTTTTATTGATATTTTGTTTATTTACTTTGACGCGAATTTACATTATTTAATGTGTATTTTATATATATATATATATATATATATATATATATATATATATATATATATATATATATATATATATATATATATATATATATATATATATATTTTTTTTTTATACGTGTTTACATCATTTGATGTGTATTTTGTATATATATTTCTATAGAAATCTACGTTGATTTATGAGTATTCGTATATAGATTTTGAATAAATTTACACTGTTTTATATGTATTTTGCATATTTTTTCAATACAAATTTACCTTATTGTATATGCATTTTGTATATTAATTTTTATACAAATTTAATTATGGTATGTGTATTTTTGTATATGTATTTTTTTAAAAAATATGCTTTATTTTATCGGTATTTTGCATTTTTATTTTCATACAAATTTACATTATTTTATTTATATATATATATATTTTTTTTTGAAACAATTTTACATTATTCTATGTGTATTTTGTATATCTATTTTTATACGTATTTACTTAATTTTATGTGTATTTTGTATATATATTTTTATAGAAATCTACGTTATTTTATGTGTATTCGTATATATATTTTGAAACAAATTTACATTGTTTTATATGTATTTTTGCATATCTCTTTCAATACAAATTTACTTTATTGTATGTGCATTTTGCATATTTATTTCAATACAAATTTAAATATTTTATGTGTATTTTAGTATATATATTTTTATAAGAAATACGCTATTTGATGGGAATTTTGCATCTTTATTTTCATACAAATTTACATTATTTTATTAATATTCGGTGTATTTATTTTGATACGATTTCACATTATTCTATTTGTTTTTTGTATATATATTTTTTATACATATTTACATTATTTAATGTGTATCTTGCATCTTTTATCGTAATTTTGTTTATTTAATTTTATACGAATTTACATTATTTTAGGTGTATTTGATATGTATATTTTTATACTTATTTATATAATTTTATTTGTGTTTTGAATATATATTTTCATAGAAATTTACTCTATTTTATGGGTATTCGTATATATATTTTGATACAAATTTACATTATTTATGTTTATTTTGCAAATCTATTTCAATACAAATTTACCATATTGTATGTGTATTTTGTATATTTATTTTAATACAAATTTAATTATCTTATTGTGTATTTTTGTAAAAATATGCGTTATTATTTGGGTATTTTGCATCTTTATTTTCATACAAATTTACATTATTTTATTGATATTCTGTTTATTTATTTTGATACGATTTTCCATTATTCTATGTGTATTTTGTATATATATTTTTATACACATTTACATTATTTAATGTATATTTTGTATATATATTTTATATAAATTTACGCTATTTTATGTGTATTTGTTTATATATTTTCATACAAATTTAAAATATTTTATGTATAATTTGTATATGTATTTCAATACAGATTTGCCTAATTTTATGTGTATTTTGCATATCTATTTTATTTAAATTATTTTTATGTATTTTTTATAAATTTTTATAAAAATTTTAGTTATTTTATTTGTATTTTGTATTTATATTTTCCTATAAATATACATTCTTTTAGTGGAATTTTGTTCATTTATTTTCATAAGAATTTACATAATTTTATGTGTATTTTGTATATATATTTTTCTACGTATTTATATTATTTTATGTGTATTTTTTATATATATTTTCATAAAAATTTACGTTATTTTATTGTGTGTATTCGTATATGATTTGATACAAATTTACATTATTTTATGTTTATTTTGCATATCTATTTCAATATAGATTTACCTTATTGTATGTGTATTTTGTATATTTATTTTAATACAAATTTAATTATTTTATGTGTACTTTGTATACATTTTCTTATACGTATTTACTTCATTTAATGTGTATTTTGTATATATATTTTTATAGTAATCTACGTTATTTTATGTGTATTGGTATATATATTTTGAAGCAAATTTACATTGTTTTATATGTATTTAGCATATCTATTTTAATATAAATCTACCTTATTGTATGTGCATTTTGTATATTTATTGTAATACAAATTTAAATATTTTATTATTTTGGTATATATATTTTTATAAAAAGAGTTTTATATAAATTTAAAATATTTTATGTGTATTTTGTATATCTATTTTCATACAAATACACATTTTTTATTGATATTTTGCTTATTTATTTTGACGCGAATTCACATTATTTAATGTGTATTGTGTATATATATTTTTATACGTATTTACGTCATTTCATGTGTATTTTGTATATATATTTCTATAGAAATATATGTTATTTTATGTGTATTCCTATATATATTTTGAAACAAATATACATTGTTTTATGTGCATTTTACATATTTTTTCCATATAAATTTACCTTATTGTACGTGCATTTTGTATATTAATTTTAATACAAATTTAATTATTCTATGTGTATTTTTGTATATGTATTTTCATAAAAAAATGCTTTATTTTATGGGTATTTTGCATCTTTATTTTCATACAAATTCACATTATTTTATTGATATTCTGTGTATTTATTTTGATACAATTTTACATTATTCTATGTATATTTTGTATATATATTTCATACAAATGAACGTTATTTTATGTGAATTTGTTTTCATTTCATACAAATTTACATTATTTTATGTGTATTTTGTACATTTATTTAAATACAAATTTAACTAATTATATGTGTATTATGTATATCTATTTTCATACAAATTGAAATTAATTTATATATATTTTTATTCAAATTTTCGTAATTTTAAGTGAATTTTGTATATTTATTTTCCTACAAATATACGTTCTTTTATCGGAATTTTGTTTATTTATTTTGATACGAGTTTTCATTATTTTAGGTGTATTTGATATATATATTTTTATACTTATTTACCTAATTTTATATGTATTTTGAATATATATTTTCATAGAAATTTACTCTATTTTATGTGTATTCGTATATATATTTTGATACAAATTTACATTATTTATGTGTATTTCGCATATCTATTTCAATACAAATTTTCTTTATTGTATGTGCCTTTTGTATATTTATTTTGATACGAATTTACATTATTTTATGTGTATTTTTTATACCTTTTTTTATACGTATTTTATGTGTATTTTGTATATATATTTTATAGAAATCTACGTTATTTTATGTGTATTCGTATGTATATTTTGAAACAAACTTACATTGTTTTATATGTATTTTGCATATCTATTTTAATACAAATTTACCTTATTGTATGTGCATTTTGTATATTTATTGTAATACAAATTTAAATATTTTATGTGCATTTTGGTGTATATATTTTCATAAAAAATGCGTGTTTTATGGGTATTTTGCATCTTTATTTTCATACAAATTTACATTATTTTATTAATATTCTGTGTATTTATTTTGATACTATTTTACATTATTCTATTTGTGTTTTGTATATATTTTTTGATACATATTTACATTATTTAATGTGTATTTTCTATATATATTTCATACAAATTTTCGTTCTTTTAAGTGTATTTGTTTATATATTTTTATTCAAATTTACATTATTTTATGTGTATTTTGTATATGTATTTCAATAGAAATTTACCTAATTTCATCTGTATTTTGTATATATATTTTATACAAATTAAAATTATTTTTTGTGTATTTTTGTATAGAGTTTTATTCAAATTTACAATATTTTATGAGTATTTTGTATATCTATTTTCATACAAATACACATTCTTTTATTGATATTTTGTTTATTTATTTTGATGCGAATTTACACTATTTAATGTGTATTGTGTATATATATATTTATACGTATTTACGTCATTTCATGTGTATTTTGAATATATATTTCTAGAGAAATATACGTTATTTTATGTGTATTCGTATATATATTTTGAAACAAATATACATTGTTTTAAGTGCATTTTGCATATTTTTTCAATACAAATTTACCTTATTGTACGTGCATTTTGTATATTAATTTTAATACAAATTTAGCTATTCTATGTGTATTTTTGTATATGTATTTTTATAAAAATATGCTTTATTTTATGGGTATTTTGCATCTTTATTTTCATACAAAATTACATTATTTTATTGATATTCTGTGTATTTATTTTGGTACGATGTTACATTATTCTATGTATATTTTGTATATCTATTTTATACCAATGTACGTTATTTTATGTGAATTTGTTTTCATTTCATACAAATTTACATTATTTTATGTGAATTTTGTACATGTATTTAAATACAAATTTAACTAATTATATGTGTATTTTGTATATCTATTTTCATTCAAATTGAAATTAATTTTGTGTATTTTTGTATATATTTTTATTCAAATTTTCGTAATTTGATGTGTATTTTGTATATTTATTTTCCTACAAATATACGTTCTTTTATCGGAATTTTATTTATTTATTTTGATACGAATTTTAATTTTTTTTAGGTGTATTTGATATATATATTTTTATACTTATTTACATAATTTTATATGTATTTTGAATATATATTTTCATAGAAATTTACTCTATATGTATATGTATAGAAAATACACATGAAAGAATCTAAATTCGTATCGAAATAAATGAACAAAATACCGATAAAATAATGTAATTTTGAATGAAAATATATATAGAAAATACACATAAAATAACGTAAATACAAATAAATATATACACATAAAATGATTTGAATTTGAATGAAAATAGATATAAAAATAAACTTAAAATAAGGCAAATTTAAAATGATATAAATATATATATATATATATATATATATATATATATATATATATATATATATATATATATATATATATATATATATATATATATATATATATATATATATATACAAAATACACATAAAATAATGTAGATTTGTTTCAAAATATATATACGAATACACATAAAATAACGTAGATTTCCATAGAAATATATATACAAAATACACATGAAATGTTGTAAATACGTTTAAAAATATGTATACAAAATACATATTAAATAATGAAAATTCGTGTCAAAATAAATAATTAAAATATAAATAAAAGAATGTGTATTTGTATGAAAATACATATACAAAATACACATAAAATAACGTAAATTTGTATAAAACTATATATAAAAATACACAAAAATAAGTTAAATTTGTATGAAAATAAATATACAAAATACACATAAAATTAACTAAATTTGTAAAGAAATACATATACAAAATACACATAAAATAATGTAAATTTGAATGAAAATATATAAACAAATACGCTTAAATTAACATAAATTTGTATAAAATATATATAAAAAATACTCATTAAATAATATAAATATGTATAAAAAATATATATACAAAACACAAATAGAATAATGTAAAATCGTATTAAAATAAATACACAGAATGTATATAAAATAATGTAAATTTGTATGAAAATAATGATGCAAAATACCCATAAAATAACGCATTTTTATAAATAAACAAAATACACATGAAAGGATGTAAATACGTATAAAAATATATATACAAAATACACATTAAATAATGTAAATTCGCGTCAAAATAAATAAACAAAATGTCAATAAAAGAATGTGTATTTGTATGAAAATAAATATACAAAATACACATAAGATAACATAAATTTGTATAAAACTATATACAAAAATACACAAAAATAATTTAAATTTGTATGAAAATAAATATACAAAATACACATAAAATTAGGTAAATTTGTATTGAAATACATATACAAAATACACATAAAATACTGTAAATTTGAATGGAAATACATAAACAAATACACTTAAAATAACGTAAATTTGTATAAAAAAATATATACAAAACACAAATAGAATAATGTAAAATCGTATCAAAATAAATACACAGAATATTAATAAAATAATGTAAATTTGTATGAAAATAAAGAAGCAAAATACCCATAAAATAACGCATTTTTTTAAAAATATATATACAAGAATACACATAAAAAAATTTATTTGTATTAAAAAAAATATACAAAATACACATACAATAAGGTAAATCTGTATTGAAATAGATATGCAAAATACATATAAAACAATGTAAATTTGTTTCAAAATATATATACGAATACACATAAAATAACGTAGATTTGTATAAAAATATATATATAAAATACACGTAAAATAAAGTAAATACGTATAAAAAAATGTATACAAAATACACATAAAATAATGTAAATTCGTATCAAAATAAATAAACAAAATACCAATAAAAGAATGTGTATTTGTATAAATATAAATATACAAAATACACATAAAATAACGTAAATTTGTATAAAATTATATACAAAAATACACAGAAGTAATTAAATTCGTATGAAGATAGATATACAAAATACAGATAAAATAAGCTAAATTTGAATTGAAATGAATATACAAAATACATAAAATAATGTAAATTTGTATCAAAATATTTATAAAAATACATATAATAACGTAAATTTGTTTAAAAATATATAAACAAAATACACATTAAGTAATGTAAATACGTATAAAAAATATGTACAAAATACACATATAATCATGTAATTCGTATCAAACTAAATAAACAAAATAGCAATAAAATAATATAAATTTGTATGAGAAAACATTTACAAATACATATAAAATAACGCTAATTTCTATAAAAATATATGTCCAAAAATGAACGTAAAATAAATTAACTTTGGATAAAAATATATATACAAAGCTCACATTAAATAATGTAAATGCGTACATAAAATAACCTAAATTTGTATAAAACTATATACAAAAATACACAAAAATAATTTAAATTTGTATGAAAAGAAATATACAAAATACACATAAAATTAGGTTAATTTCTATTGAAATACATATACAAAATACACATAAAATAATGTAAATTTGAAAGAAAATATATAAACAAATACACATATAATAACGTAAATTTGTATGAAATATATATACAAAATACACATTAAATAATGTAAATATGTATAAAAAAATATATACAAAACACAAATAGAATAATGTAAAATCGTTTCAAAATATATACACAGAATATTAATAAAATAATGTAAATTTGTATGAAAATTAAGATGCAAAATACCTATAAAATAAACCATTTTTTTTATAAAATTATTGATACCAAAATACACATAAAATATTTGAGTTTGTATCAAAATAAATATACAAAATGCACATACAATAAGGTAAATTTGTATTGAAATAGATATGCAAAATACATATAAAATAATGTAAATTTGTTTCAAAATATATATGCGAATACACATAAAATAACGTAGATTTCTATAAAAATACATATACAAAATACACATAAAATTAAGTAAATACGTATAAAAAAATGTATACAAAATACACAAAATAATGTAAATTCGTATAAATATAAATAAACAATATAGCAATAAAAGAATGTGTATTTGTATAAATATAAATATACAAAATGCACATAAAATAACGTTAATTTATATAAAACTATATACATAAAATAACGCAAATTTCTATAAAAAATATATGTACAAAAATAAACCTAAAATAAATTTGCATAAAAATATATATTCAAAACACACATTAGATAATGTAAATGAGTATAAAAATATGTATACAAAATACCTATGAAATAATTTAAATTCGTATCGAATTAAATTAAGAAAATACCAATATAATAATGTAATTTTGGATGAAAATATATATACAAAATACACATAAAATAACCTAAATACAAACACAAATATACACATAAAATAATTTAAAATTGAATGAAATAAATATACAAAATAAACATAAAATAAGGTAAATTTGTAATGAAATATATGAAAAAATACACATAAAATAATATAAATTTGTATGAAAATATATATACAAATACACATTAAATTACATGAATTTGTATAAAATTTGTATCAAAATATATACGAATACACACAATAAAATAACGTAATTTTTTTATGAAAATGCATGTACAAAATACACATAAAATAATGTAAATTTGTATAAAAATATATAAACAAATACACATAAAATAATGTAAATTTGGATAAAATATATATACAAAATAAACCTTAAATAATGTAAATATGTAAAAAAAATATATACAAAATACACATAGAATAATATTAAATCGTATCAATATAAATAAAGAGAATATCAATAAAATAATGTAAATTTGTATGAAAATAAAGCTGCAAAATATCCATATAATAACGCATATTTGCATCAAAATATATATACAAAAATACAAATAAAATAATTAAATTTGTATTAAAATAAATATACAAAATGCACGTACAATAAAGAAAATTTGTATTGAAATAGATATGCAAAATACACATCAATAAAGTAAATTTGTATCAAAATATATATACGAATACTCATTAAATAGAGAAAATTTCTATGAAAATATTCATACAAAATAGATATACATAATACACATATAACTTGTTAAATTTGTATTTAAATACATGTACAAAAAACAAATGAAATAATGTAGATTTGTATGAAATGAAAACAAATACATTTTATATAAAATATATATACAAAATACACATAGAATAATGTAAAATCATACCAAATAAATACACAGAATATCAATAAAATAATGTAAATTTGTATGAAAATAAAGATGCAAAATACCCATAAAATAAAGCATATTTTTTTAAAAATACATACACAAAAATACACATAGATTAATCAAATTTGTATTAAAATTAATATACAAAATGCACATACAATAATGTAAATTTGTATTGAAAAAATATGCAAAATACACATAAAACAATGTAAATATGTTTCAAAATATATATACGAATACACATAAAATAACGTAGATTTCTATAGAAATATATATACAAAATACACTTGAAATAATGTAAATACGTATAAAAATATATATACAAAATACACATTAAATAATGTTAATTCGTGTCAAAATAAATAAAAAAAATATCATGAAAAGAATGTGTATTTGTATGAAAATAGATATACAAAATACACATAAAATAACCTAAATTTGTATAAAACTATATACAAAAATAAACAAAAATAATTTAAACTTGTATGAAAATAAATATTCAAAAAACATAAAATTAGGTAAATTTGTATTGAAATACATATACAAAATACACCTAAAATAATGTAAATTTGAATGAAAATATATAAACATATAGACTTAAAATAACACATTAAATAATGTAAATATCTATAAAAAAATATATACAAAACACAAATAAAATAATGTAAAATCGTATCAAAATAAATACAGAAAATATTAATAAAATAATGTAAATTTGTATGAAAATTAAGATTCAAAATACCCATGTCATGTGTATTCGTATATATATTTTGAAACAAATTTACATTGTTTATATATATTTTGCATATCTATTTTTGTGTATTCTGTATTTATTTTTGTTATACATAGAATAATGTAAAATCGTGTCAAAATAAGTACACAGAATATCAATAAAATAATTTAAATTTGTATGAAAACAAAGATGCAAAATACCCATAAGATAAAGCATTTTTTTTTTAAATACATATACAAAAATACACATAGAATAATTAAATTTGTATTAAAATTAATATACAAAATGCAGACATACAATAAGGTAAATTTGTATTGAAAAAAAACGCAAAATACAAATAAAACATTGTAAATTTGTCTCAAAATATATATACGAATACACATAAAATAACGTAGATTTCTATAGAAATATATATACAAAATACACATGAAATTATGTAAATACGTATAAATATATATATATATATATATATATATATATATATATATATATATATATATATATATATATATATATATATATATATATATATATATATATGTATATATATAAAATACAAATTAAGTAATGTAAATTCGTGTCAAAAGCAATAAACATAATATCATAAAAAGAATGTGTATTTGTATGAAAATAAATAATAGATAATAAATTTGTATGAAATATATATGCAAGATATACATTAAATAATGTAAATATGTATAAAAAATATATATATACAAAAAACAAATATAATAATGTAAGATCGTATCAAAATAAATACACCGAATATTAATAAAATAATGTAAATTTGTATGAAAATAAAGATGCAAAACTCCCATCAAATAGCGCATTTCTTATAAAAATATATATACCAAAATACACATAAAATATTTAAATTTGTAATGAGATAAATATACAAAATGCACATACAATAAGGTAAACTTCTATTGAAAGAGATATGCAAAAATACATATAAAACAAAGTAAATTTGTTTCAAAATATATATACGAATACATATAAAATAACGTAGATTTCTATAAAAATATATATACAAAATACACATAAAATTAGGTAAATACGTATAAAAAAATGTAAACAAAATACACATAAAATAATATAAATTGGAAAGAAAATAAATAAACAAAATACCAATAAAAGAATGTGTATTTGTATAAATATAAATGTACAAAATACACATACAAAATGAACATAAAATAAGGTAAATTTGTAATGAAATATATGTACAAAATACACATAAAATAATGTAAATTTATATGAAAATATATATACAAATACACATAAAATACCATGAATTTGTATAAAATTATATATTCAAAATAAATATTAAATAATGTAAATGCGTATAAAAATATATATAAAAAGTACATATAAAATAATGTAAATTCGTATCAATATAAATCAACAAAATACCAATAAAATAATATATATTTGATTGAAAATAGATTTACAAAATATACATAACATAACTAAAATTTGTATTGAAATATATACAAAAATACATAAAAATAATTTGAGTTTGTATGAAAATAGATATTCAAAATACACATAAAACTAGGTAAATTTATTTTGAAATATATATACAAAATACCCATAAAATATTGTAAATTTGTGTCAGAATATATATACAAATACACATAAAATAACGTAAATTTGTTTGAAAAATATATACAAAATACACATAGAATAATGTCAAATCGTATCAAAATGAATGAGCAGAATATCAATAAAATAACGTAAATTTGTATGAAAATAAAGATGCAAAATACCCATAAAATAAAGCATATTTTTATAAAAATACATATACAAAAATACACATAGAATAATTAAATTTGTATTAAAATTAATTTACAAAATGCATATACTATAAGGTAAATTTGTATTGAAAAAAAATGCAAAATACACATAAAAGTGTAAATTTGTTTAAAAAATACGAATACACATAATATAACGTAGATTTCTATAGAAAAATATATAGAAAATACACATGAAATGATGTAAATACGTATAAAAATATATATACAAAATACACATTAAATAATTTAAATTCTCGTCAAATTAAATAAACAAAATATCAATAAAAGAATGTGCATTTGTATGAAAATAGATATACAAAATACTCATAAAATAGCCTAAGTTTGTATAAAACTATATACAAAAATACACAAAAATAATTTAAATTTGTATGAAAATAAATAAACAAAATACACATAAAATTATTTTGTATATCTATTTTATACAAATGTACGTTATTTTATGTGAATTTGTTTTCATTTCATACAAATTTACATTATTTTATGTGTATTTTGTACATGTATTTAAATACAAATCTAACATATTTTTATAAAAATACATATACAAAAATACACATAGATTAATCAAATTTGTATTAAAATTAATATACGAAATGCACATACAATAAGGTAAATTTGTATTGAAAAAATATGCAAAATACACATAAAACAATGTAAATTTGTTTTAAAATATATATTCGAATACACATAAAATAACGCAGATTTCTATAGAATATATACAAAATACACTTGAAATAATGTAAATACGTATAAAAATATATATACAAAATACACATTAAATAATGTTAATTCGTGTCAAAATAAATAAAAAAAATATCATGAAAAGAATGAGTATTTGTATGAAAATAGATATACAAAATACACATAAAATAACCTAAATTTGTATAAAACTATATACAAAAATACACAAAAATAATTTAAACTTGTATGAAAATAAATATACAAAAAACATATAAAAATAGGTAAATTTGTATTGAAATACATATACAAAATACACATAAAATAATGTATATTTGAATGAAAATATATAAACATATAGACTTAAAATAACGGAAATTTGTATCAAATATATACAAAAAAAACATTAAATAATGTAAATATGTATAAAAAAAACATATACAAAACACAAATAAAATAATGTAAAATCGTATCAAAATAAATACAGAAAATATTAATGAAATAATGTAAATTTGTATGAAAATTAAGATGCAAAATACCCATAAAATAACGCATTTTTTATAAAAATATATATACGAAAAAACATAAAATATTTGATTTTGTATTAAAATAAATAGATACACAAAATACACATAAAATAAGCTAAATTTGAATTGAAATATATATACAAAATACATAAAATAATGTAAATTTGTATCAAAATACCTATACAAATACACATATAATAACGTAAATTTGTATAAAAATATATAAACAAAATACACATTAAATAATGTAAATACGTATAAAAAAATATAAAAAATACACAAATAATCATGTAATTCGTATCAAAATAAACATGACAAAATACCAATAAAATAATGTAAATTTCTATGAGAAAACATATACTAAATACACATAAATAACGCAAATATCAATAAAAATATATAATATAATATATTTTATACATATTTAAAATATTTAATGTATATTTTGGATATATTTTTTATCAAATTTTACGTGATTTTATATGTATTTGTTTATATATTTTCATACAAATTTACATTATTTTATGTGAGTTTTGTATATGTATTTCAATACAAATTTGCCTAACTTTATGTGTATTTTGCATATCTATTTTCAAACAAATTTAAAATATTTTGTGTATTTTGTATATATTTTATACAAATTCTAGCTATTTTATTTGTTTTTATATATATTTTCTAAATATACATTCTTTTATTGGAATTTTGTGTATTTAATTTCTACAATTTACATTATTTTATGTATTTTATATATATTTTCTACGTATTTAAACTATTTTATGTGTATTTTATATATACATTTTCATAAAATTTACGTTATTTTATTGTGTGTATTTGTATATATTTTGAAACATTTTATACAAATTCATTTTATTTTATGTGTATTTTTATATATATTTTCATACAAATTTATATTATTTTATTTTTATTCTTTCATATATTTTATTACAAATTTACCTTATTTTATGTTTATTTTGTATATTTATTTCATTCAATTTTAAATTATTTAATGTGTATATTTGTATTTGTATTTAGGTTATTTTATGTGTGTTTTCTATATATATTTTCATCCAAAATTACATTATTTTATTGTTATTTTCTTAATTTAACTCGATACGAATTTAGATTATTTCCTAGGTATTTTGTATACATATTTTTATACTCATTTACATTATCTAATGTGTGTTTTGTATATATTTTTTTATGCAAACTAATTTTATGTGCATTTTTGTACATATATTTTTATAGAAACTTAAAACGTTATTTTATGTGTATTTTGTATATGTTTTCTCATACAAATTTATATTATTTAATTAGTTTTTTGTTTATTTATTTTGATACGAATGACTTGATTATTGGTGTATTTTGTAAATGTTTTTTTATACGTATTTACATTACTTAATGTGTGTTTTGTTTATATATTTTTTTTACAAATTTACGTTATTATATGTGTATTTGTTAAAAATATTTTGAAACGAATTTACTTTATTTTATGTATTTTGTATATATATTTCAATTCAAATTTAGCTTATTTTGTGTGTATTTTGAATATCTATTTTCATGCAAATTTAATTACTTCTGTGTATTTTTGTATATAGTTTTATACAAATTTACGTTATTTTATGTGCATTTTGTATATTTATATTTATACAAATACACATTCTCTTATTGGTATTTTGTTTATTTATATTTATACGAATTTACATTATTTTATGTGTATTTTGTATACATTTTTGATTCGTATTTACTTAATTTTATTTGTATTTTGTATATATATATTTATAGAAATCTACGTTATTTTATGTGTATTCGTATATATATTTTGAAACAAATTTACATTGTTTTATATGTTTTTTGCATATCTATTTCAATACAAATTTACCTTATTGTATGTGCATTTTGTATATTTATTTTAATACAAATTCAAATATTTTATGTGTATTTTGGTATATATAATTTTTAAAAAAATGCGTTATTTTATAGGTATTTTGCATCTTAGTTTTCATACAAATGTACATTATTTTATTAATATTCTGTGTATATATTTTGATACGATTTTATATTATACTATTTGTGTTTTGTATATATTTTATTATACATATTTTCATTATTTAATGTGTATTTTTTATATATATTTTATACAAATTAACGTCATTTTAAGTGTATTTGTTTATATAATTTCATTCAAATTTACATTATTTTAAGTGTATTTTGTATATGTATTTCAATACAAATTTACCTAATTTTATGTGTATTTTGTATATTTATTTTCATACAAATTTAAATTATTTTTGTGTTTTTTTGTATATACATATAGAGTAAATTTCTATGAAAATATATATTCAAAATACATATAAAATTATGTAAATAAGTATAAAAATATATATATCAAATACACCTAAGAAAATGAAAATTCGTATCAAAATAAATAAACAAAATTCCGATAAAAGAACGTATATTTGTAGGAAAATAAATATACAAAATACACATAAAATTACGAAAATTTGAATAAAAATATATACAAAAAAACAAAACAAAAATTTCAATTTGTATGAAAATAGACATACAAAATACACATATAATTAGTTAAATTTGTATTTAAATATATGTACAAAATACACATAAAATAATGTAAATTTGTATGAAATGAAAACAAATTCACATAAAATAACGTACATTTGTATAAAATAGATATACAAAATATACATAGAATAATGTAAAATCGTATCAAAATAAATACACAGAATATCAATAAAATAATGTAATTTTGTATGAAAATAAAGATGCAAAATACCCATAAAATAAAGCATATTTTTTTTAAAAATACATATACAAGAATACACATAGAATAATTAAATTTGTATTAAAATTAATATACAAAATGCACGTACAATAAGGGAAATTTGTATTGAAAAAATATACAAAATGCACATTAAACAATGTATATTTGTTTCAAAATATATATACGAATACACATAAAATAACGTATATTTCTATAGAAATATATATAAAAAATACACATGAAATGACGTAAATACGTATAAAAATATATATACACAATACACATTAAATAATGTAAACTCGCATCAAAATAAATAAACAAAATATCAATAAAAGAATGTGTATTTGTATGAAAATAGATATACAAAATACACATAAAATATTGTAAATTTGTATAAAACTCTATTAAAAAAATACACAAAAATAATTTAAATTTGTATAAAAATATATATACAAAATACACATAAAACTAGTTAAATTTCTATTGAAATACATATGCAAAATACACATAAAATAATGTAAATTTGAATGAAAATATATAAACAAATACACTTAAAATAACGTAAATTTGTATGAAATATATAAAGAAAACACACATTAAATAATGTAAATATGTATAAAAAAATATATATAAAACACTAATAGAATAATGTAAAATAGTATCAAAATAAATCCACAGAATATTAATAAAATAATGTATATTTGTATGAAAATAAAGATGCAAAATACCCATAAAACAACGCATTTTTTATGAAAATATATATACCAAAATACATATAAAATATTAAATTTGTATTACAATATATATACAAAATGCACATACAATAAGGTAAATTTGTATTGAAATAGATATGCAAAATACACATAAAACAATGTAAATTTGTTTCAAAATATATATACGAATACACATAAAATAACGTAGATTTCTAAAAAAATATATATACAAAATACACATAAAATGAAGTAAATACCTATAAGAAAATGTATACAAAATACACATAAAATAATGTAAACCCATAAAATAACGCATTTTTTTAAAAATATATATACAAGAATACACATAAAAAAATTTATTTGTATTAAAAAAAATATACAAAATACACATACAATAAGGTAAATCTGTATTGAAATAGATATGCAAAATACATATAAAACAATGTAAATTTGTTTCAAAATATATATACGAATACACATAAAATAACGTAGATTTGTATAAAAATATATATATAAAATACACGTAAAATAAAGTAAATACGTATAAAAAAATGTATACAAAATACACATAAAATAATGTAAATTCGTATCAAAATAAATAAACAAAATACCAATAAAAGAATGTGTATTTGTATAAATATAAATATACAAAATACACATAAAATAACGTAAATTTGTATAAAATTATATACAAAAATACACAGAAGTAATTAAATTCGTATGAAGATAGATATACAAAATACAGATAAAATAAGCTAAATTTGAATTGAAATGAATATACAAAATACATAAAATAATGTAAATTTGTATCAAAATATTTATAAAATACATATAATAACGTAAATTTGTTTAAAAATATATAAACAAAATACACATTAAGTAATGTAAATACGTATAAAAAATATGTACAAAATACACATATAATCATGTAATTCGTATCAAACTAAATAAACAAAATAGCAATAAAATAATATAAATTTGTGAGAAAACATTTACAAATACATATAAAATAACGCTAATTTCTATAAAATATATGTCCAAAATGAACGTAAAATAAATTAACTTTGGATAAAATATATATACAAAGCTCACATTAAATAATGTAAATGCGTACATAAAATAACCTAAATTTGTATAAAACTATATACAAAAATACACAAAATAATTTAAATTTGTATGAAAAATATACAAAATACACATAAAATTAGGTTAATTTCTATTGAAATACATATACAAAATACACATAAAATAATGTAAATTTGAAAGAAAATATATAAACAAATACACATATAATAACGTAAATTTGTATGAAATATATATACAAAATACACATTAAATAATGTATGTATAAAAAAATATATACAAAACACAAATAGAATAATGTAAAATCGTTTCAAAATATATACACAGAATATTAATAAAATAATGTAAATTTGTATGAAAATTAAGATGCAAAATACCTATAAAATAAACCATTTTTTTTATAAAATTATTGATACCAAAATACACATAAAATATTTGAGTTTGTATCAAAATAAATATACAAAATGCACATACAATAAGGTAAATTTGTATTGAAATAGATATGCAAAATACATATAAAATAATGTAAATTTGTTTCAAAATATATATGCGAATACACATAAAATAACGTAGATTTCTATAAAAATACATATACAAAATACACATAAAATTAAGTAAATACGTATAAAAAAATGTATACAAAATACACATAAAATAATGTAAATTCGTATAAATATAAATAAACAATATAGCAATAAAAGAATGTGTATTTGTATAAATATAAATATACAAAATGCACATAAAATAACGTTAATTTATATAAAACTATATACATAAAATAACGCAAATTTCTATAAAAAATATATGTACAAAAATAAACCTAAAATAAATTTGCATAAAAATATATATTCAAAACACACATTAGATAATGTAAATGAGTATAAAAATATGTATACAAAATACCTATGAAATAATTTAAATTCGTATCGAATTAAATTAAGAAAATACCAATATAATAATGTAATTTTGGATGAAAATATATATACAAAATACACATAAAATAACCTAAATACAAACACAAATATACACATAAAATAATTTAAAATTGAATGAAATAAATATACAAAATAAACATAAAATAAGGTAAATTTGTAATGAAATATATGAAAAAATACACATAAAATAATATAAATTTGTATGAAAATATATATACAAATACACATTAAATTACATGAATTTGTATAAAATTTGTATCAAAATATATACGAATACACACAATAAAATAACGTAATTTTTTTATGAAAATGCATGTACAAAATACACATAAAATAATGTAAATTTGTATAAAAATATATAAACAAATACACATAAAATAATGTAAATTTGGATAAAATATATATACAAAATAAACCTTAAATAATGTAAATATGTAAAAAAAATATATACAAAATACACATAGAATAATATTAAATCGTATCAATATAAATAAAGAGAATATCAATAAAATAATGTAAATTTGTATGAAAATAAAGCTGCAAAATATCCATATAATAACGCATATTTGCATCAAAATATATATACAAAAATACAAATAAAATAATTAAATTTGTATTAAAATAAATATACAAAATGCACGTACAATAAAGAAAATTTGTATTGAAATAGATATGCAAAATACACATCAATAAAGTAAATTTGTATCAAAATATATATACGAATACTCATTAAATAGAGAAAATTTCTATGAAAATATTCATACAAAATAGATATACATAATACAAATATAACATTAAATTTGTATTTAAATACATGTACAAAAAACAAATGAAATAATGTAGATTTGTATGAAATGAAAACAAATACATTTTATATAAAAATATATACAAAATACATAGAATAATGTAAAATCATACCAAATAAATACACAGAATATCAATAAAATAATGTAAATTTGTATGAAAATAAAGATGCAAAATACCCATAAAATAAAGCATATTTTTTTAAAAATACATACACAAAAATACACATAGATTAATCAAATTTGTATTAAAATTAATATACAAAATGCACATACAATAATGTAAATTTGTATTGAAAAAATATGCAAAATACACATAAAACAATGTAAATATGTTTCAAAATATATATACGAATACACATAAAATAACGTAGATTTCTATAGAAATATATATACAAAATACACTTGAAATAATGTAAATACGTATAAAATATATATACAAAATACACATTAAATAATGTTAATTCGTGTCAAAATAAATAAAAAATATCATGAAAAGAATGTGTATTTGTATGAAAATAGATATACAAAATACATAAAATAACCTAAATTTGTATAAAACTATATACAAAATAAACAAAACTAATTTAAACTTGTATGAAAATAAATATTCAAAAAACATAAAATTAGGTAAATTTGTATTGAAATACATATACAAAATACACCTAAAATAATGTAAATTTGAATGAAAATATATAAACATATAGACTTAAAATAACACATTAAATAATGTAAATATCTATAAAAAAATATATACAAAACACAAATAAAATAATGTAAAATCGTATCAAAATAAATACAGAAAATATTAATAAAATAATGTAAATTTGTATGAAAATTAAGATTCAAAATACCCATGTCATGTGTATTCGTATATATATTTTGAAACAAATTTACATTGTTTATATATATTTTGCATATCTATTTTTGTGTATTCTGTATTTATTTTTGTTATACATAGAATAATGTAAAATCGTGTCAAAATAAGTACACAGAATATCAATAAAATAATTTAAATTTGTATGAAAACAAAGATGCAAAATACCCATAAGATAAAGCATTTTTTTTTTAAATACATATACAAAAATACACATAGAATAATTAAATTTGTATTAAAATTAATATACAAAATGCAGACATACAATAAGGTAAATTTGTATTGAAAAAAACAAAATACAAATAAAACATTGTAAACTTGTCTCAAAAAATATATACCCAAACACATAAAATAACCCAGATATCTATAGAAATATATATACAAAACACACAGCACATTATGTAAATACGTATAAATATATATATATATATATATATATATATATATATATATATATATATATATATATATATATATATATATATATATATATATATATATATATATATATATATATATATATATATATAGATATATATATATCTATATATATATATATATATATATATATATAAATACAAATTAAGTAATGTAAATTCGTGTCAAAAGCAATAAACATAATATCATAAAAGAATGTGTATTTTTATGAAAATAAATAATAGATAATAAATTTGTATGAAATATATATGCAAGATATACATTAAATAATGTAAATATGTATAAAAAATATATATATACAAAAAACAAATATAATAATGTAAGATCGTATCAAAATAAATACACCGAATATTAATAAAATAATGTAAATTTGTATGAAAATAAAGATGCAAAACTCCCATCAAATAGCGCATTTCTTATAAAATATATATACCAAAATACACATAAAATATTTAAATTTGTAATGAGATAAATATACAAAATGCACATACAATAAGGTAAACTTCTATTGAAAGAGATATGCAAAAATACATATAAAACAAAGTAAATTTGTTTCAAAATATATATACGAATACATATAAAATAACGTAGATTTCTATAAAAATATATATACAAAATACACATAAAATTAGGTAAATACGTATAAAAAAATGTAAACAAAATACACATAAAATAATATAAATTGGAAAGAAAATAAATAAACAAAATACCAATAAAAGAATGTGTATTTGTATAAATATAAATGTACAAAATACACATACAAAATGAACATAAAATAAGGTAAATTTGTAATGAAATATATGTACAAAATACACATAAAATAATGTAAATTTATATGAAAATATATATACAAATACACATAAAATACCATGAATTTGTATAAAATTATATATTCAAAATAAATATTAAATAATGTAAATGCGTATAAAAATATATATAAAAAGTACATATAAAATAATGTAAATTCGTATCAATATAAATCAACAAAATACCAATAAAATAATATATATTTGATTGAAAATAGATTTACAAAATATACATAACATAACTAAAATTTGTATTGAAATATATACAAAAATACATAAAAATAATTTGAGTTTGTATGAAAATAGATATTCAAAATACACATAAAACTAGGTAAATTTATTTTGAAATATATATACAAAATACCCATAAAATATTGTAAATTTGTGTCAGAATATATATACAAATACACATAAAATAACGTAAATTTGTTTGAAAAATATATACAAAATACACATAGAATAATGTCAAATCGTATCAAAATGAATGAGCAGAATATCAATAAAATAACGTAAATTTGTATGAAAATAAAGATGCAAAATACCCATAAAATAAAGCATATTTTTATAAAAATACATATACAAAAATACACATAGAATAATTAAATTTGTATTAAAATTAATTTACAAAATGCATATACTATAAGGTAAATTTGTATTGAAAAAAAATGCAAAATACACATAAAAGTGTAAATTTGTTTAAAAAATACGAATACACATAATATAACGTAGATTTCTATAGAAAAATATATAGAAAATACACATGAAATGATGTAAATACGTATAAAAATATATATACAAAATACACATTAAATAATTTAAATTCTCGTCAAATTAAATAAACAAAATATCAATAAAAGAATGTGCATTTGTATGAAAATAGATATACAAAATACTCATAAAATAGCCTAAGTTTGTATAAAACTATATACAAAAATACACAAAAATAATTTAAATTTGTATGAAAATAAATAAACAAAATACACATAAAATTATTTTGTATATCTATTTTATACAAATGTACGTTATTTTATGTGAATTTGTTTTCATTTCATACAAATTTACATTATTTTATGTGTATTTTGTACATGTATTTAAATACAAATCTAACATATTTTTATAAAAATACATATACAAAAATACACATAGATTAATCAAATTTGTATTAAAATTAATATACGAAATGCACATACAATAAGGTAAATTTGTATTGAAAAAATATGCAAAATACACATAAAACAATGTAAATTTGTTTTAAAATATATATTCGAATACACATAAAATAACGCAGATTTCTATAGAATATATACAAAATACACTTGAAATAATGTAAATACGTATAAAAATATATATACAAAATACACATTAAATAATGTTAATTCGTGTCAAAATAAATAAAAAAAATATCATGAAAAGAATGAGTATTTGTATGAAAATAGATATACAAAATACACATAAAATAACCTAAATTTGTATAAAACTATATACAAAAATACACAAAAATAATTTAAACTTGTATGAAAATAAATATACAAAAAACATATAAAAATAGGTAAATTTGTATTGAAATACATATACAAAATACACATAAAATAATGTATATTTGAATGAAAATATATAAACATATAGACTTAAAATAACGGAAATTTGTATCAAATATATATACAAAAAAAACATTAAATAATGTAAATATGTATAAAAAAAACATATACAAAACACAAATAAAATAATGTAAAATCGTATCAAAATAAATACAGAAAATATTAATGAAATAATGTAAATTTGTATGAAAATTAAGATGCAAAATACCCATAAAATAACGCATTTTTTATAAAAATATATATACGAAAAAACATAAAATATTTGATTTTGTATTAAAATAAATAGATACACAAAATACACATAAAATAAGCTAAATTTGAATTGAAATATATATACAAAATACATAAAATAATGTAAATTTGTATCAAAATACCTATACAAATACACATATAATAACGTAAATTTGTATAAAAATATATAAACAAAATACACATTAAATAATGTAAATACGTATAAAAAAATATAAAAAATACACAAATAATCATGTAATTCGTATCAAAATAAACATGACAAAATACCAATAAAATAATGTAAATTTCTATGAGAAAACATATACTAAATACACATAAATAACGCAAATATCAATAAAAATATATATAATATAATATATTTTTATACATATTTAAAATATTTAATGTATATTTTGGATATATATATTTTATCCAAATTTACGTGATTTTATATGTATTTGTTTATATATTTTCATACAAATTTACATTATTTTATGTGAGTTTTGTATATGTATTTCAATACAAATTTGCCTAACTTTATGTGTATTTTGCATATCTATTTTCAAACAAATTTAAAATATTTTTGTGTATTTTTGTATATATTTTTATACAAATTCTAGCTATTTTATTTGTTTTTTGTATATATATTTTCCTACAAATATACATTCTTTTATTGGAATTTTGTGTATTTAATTTTCTACGAATTTACATTATTTTATGTGTATTTTGTATATATATTTTTCTACGTATTTAAACTATTTTATGTGTATTTTATATACATTTTCATAAAAATTTACGTTATTTTATTGTGTGTATTCGTATATATTTTGAAACATTTTATACAAATTCATGTTATTTTATGTGTATTTGTATATATATTTTCATACAAATTTATATTATTTTATGTGTATTCTTTCATATATTTTATTACAAATTTACCTTATTTTATGTTTATTTTGTATATTTATTTCATTCAATTTTAAATTATTTAATGTGTATATTTGTATTTGTATTTAGGTTATTTTATGTGTGTTTTCTATATATATTTTCATCCAAAATTACATTATTTTATTGTTATTTTCTTAATTTAACTCGATACGAATTTAGATTATTTCCTAGGTATTTTGTATACATATTTTTATACTCATTTACATTATCTAATGTGTGTTTTGTATATATTTTTTATGCAAACTAATTTTATGTGCATTTTGTACATATATTTTATAGAAACTTAAAACGTTATTTTATGTGTATTTTGTATATGTTTTCTCATACAAATTTATATTATTTAATTAGTTTTTGTTTATTTATTTTGATACGAATGACTTGATTATTGGTGTATTTTGTAAATGTTTTTATACGTATTTACATTACTTAATGTGTGTTTTGTTTATATATTTTTTTACAAATTTACGTTATTATATGTGTATTTGTTAAAAATATTTTGAAACAATTTACTTTATTTTATATTTTGTATATATATTTCAATTCAAATTTAGCTTATTTTGTGTGTATTTTGAATATCTATTTTCATGCAAATTTAATTACTTCTGTGTATTTTGTATATAGTTTTATACAAATTTACGTTATTTTATGTGCATTTTGTATATTTATATTTATACAAATACACACTCTCTTTTTGGTATTTTGTTTATTTATATTTATACGAATTTACATTATTTTATGTGTATTTTGTATACATTTTTGATTCGTATTTACTTAATTTTATTTGTATTTTGTATATATATATTTATAGAAATCTACGTTATTTTATGTGTATTCGTAAAAATATTTTGTAACAAATTTACATTGTTTTATATGTATGTGCATTTTGTATATTTATTTTAATACAAATTCAAATATTTTATGTCTATTTTGGTATATATAATTTTAAAAAAAATGCGTTATTTATAGGTATTTTGCATCTTAGTTTTCATACAAATGTACATTATTTTATTAATATTCTGTGTATATATTTTGATACGATTTTATATTATACTATTTGTGTTTTGTATATATTTTTTTATACATATTTTCATTATTTAATGTATATTTTTTATATATATTTTATACAAATTAACGTTATTTTAAGTGTATTTGTTTATATAATTTCATTCAAATTTACATTATTTTAATTGTATTTTGTATATGTATTTCAATACAAATTTACCTAATTTTATGTGTATTTTGTATATTTATTTTCATACAAATTTAAATTATTTTTGTGTTTTTTGTATATACATATAGTAAATTTCTGTGAAAATATATATTCAAAATACATATAAAATTATGTAAATAAGTATAAAAATATATATATCAAATACACCTAAAAATGAAAATTCGTATCAAAATAAATAAACAAAATTCCGATAAAAGAACGTATATTTGTAGGAAAATAAATATACAAAATACACATAAAATTACGAAAATTTGAATAAAAATATATACAAAAAAACAAAACAAAAATTTCAATTTGTATGAAAATAGATATACAAAATACACATATAATTAGTTAAATTTGTATTTAAATACATGTACAAAATACACATAAAATAATGTAAATTTGTATGAAATGAAAACAAATTCACATAAAATAACGTACATTTGTATAAAATAGATATACAAAATATACATAGAATAATGTAAATCGTATCAAAATAAATACACAGAATATCAATAAAATAATGTAATTTTGTATGAAAATAAAGATGCAAAATACCCATAAAATAAAGCATATTTTATAAAAATACATATACAAGAATACACATAGAATAATTAAATTTGTATTAAAATTAATATACAAAATGCACGTACAATAAGGGAAATTTGTATTGAAAAAATATACAAAATGCACATTAAACAATGTATATTTGTTTCAAAATATATATACGAAAACATAAAATAACGTATATTTCTATAGAAATATATATAAAAATACACATGAAATGACGTAAATACGTATAAAATAGATATACAATACACATTAAATAATGTAAACTCGCATCAAAATAAATAAACAAAATATCAATAAAAGAATGTGTATTTGTATGAAAATAGATATACAAAATACACATAAAATATTGTAAATTTGTATAAAACTCTATTAAAAAAATACACAAAAATAATTTAAATTTGTATAAAAATATATATACAAAATACACATAAAACTAGTTAAATTTCTATTGAAATACATATGCAAAATACACATAAAATAATGTAAATTTGAATGAAAATATATAAACAAATACACTTAAAATAACGTAAATTTGTATGAAATATATAAAGAAAACACACATTAAATAATGTAAATATGTATAAAAAAATATATATAAAACACTAATAGAATAATGTAAAATAGTATCAAAATAAATCCACAGAATATTAATAAAATAATGTATATTTGTATGAAAATAAAGATGCAAAATACCCATAAAACAACGCATTTTTATGAAAATATATATACCAAAATACATAAAATATTAAATTTGTATTACAATAAATATACAACATGCACATACAATAAGTTAAATTTGTATTGAAATAGATATGCAAAATACACATAAAACAATGTAAATTTGTTTCAAAATATATATACGAATACACATAAAATAACGTAGATTTCTAAAAAAATATATATACAAAATACACATAAAATGAAGTAAATACCTATAAGAAAATGTATACAAAATACACATAAAATAATGTAAACTCGTATCAAAATAAATAAACTAAATGCCAATAAAAGAATGTTTACTTGTATAAATATAAATATACAAAATACACATAAAATAACGTAAAATTGTATAAAACTATATACAAAAATAAACAAAAATAATTAAATTTGTATGAAAATAGATATACAAAAGACACATAAAATAAGCTAAATTTGAATTGAAATAAATATAGAAAATACATAAAATAATGTAAATTTGTATCAAAATATATATTCAAATACACATATATTAAAATTAATATACAAAATGCGTATATAATTAGGTAAATTTGTATTGAAAAAATATGCAACATACACGTTTACTCATAAAAATTTATATTATTATATTGGTATTTTGTTCATTTGTTTTGATACGAATTACATGATTATATGTGTATTTTGTACATATTTTTTTTATACGTATTTACATTATTTAATGTGTATTTTGTTTATATATTTTCATACAAATTTACGTTATTATATGTGTATTTGTATAAATATTTTGATACAAATATACTTTATCTCATGTATTTTGTATATATTTCAATTCAAATTTAGCTTATTTTGTGTTTATTTTGAATATATTTTCATTCAAATTTAATTACTTATGTGTATTTTTGTATATAGTTTTATATAAATTTACGTTATTTTATGTGTATTTTGTATATTTATATTTATACAAATACACATTCTTTTATTACTATTTTGTTTATTTATTTTGATACGAGTTTACATTATTTTATGTGTATTTTGTATACATTTTTTATACGTATTTACTTCATTTTATGTGTATTTTGTATATATATTTTATAGAAATCTACGTTATTATATATTCGTATATATATTTTGAAACAAATTTACATTGTTTTATATGTATTTTACATATCTATTTCAATACAAATTTACCTTATTGTATGTGTTTTTTGTATATTTATTTTAATACAAATATAATTTTTTGATGTGTATTTTGGTATATATATTTTTATAAATAAAAAAAATGCGTTATTTTATGGGTATTTTGCTTCTTTATTTTCATACAAATTTACATTATTTTATTAATATTCTGTGTATTTATTTTGATACGATTTTACATTATTCTATTTGTGTTTTGTACATATTTTTTTATATAAATTTACGTTATTTTAAGTGTATTTGTTTATGTATTTTCATTCAAATTTACATTATTTTATGTGTATTTTGTGTATGTATTTCAATACAAATTTACCTAATTTTATGTGTATTTTGAATATTTATTTTCATACAAATTTAAAATATTTTTGTGTATTTTTGTATATAGTTTGATACAAATTTAGGTTATTTTGTGTATTTTTTATATCTATTTTCATACAAATACACATTCTTTTATTGATATTTTGTTTATTTATTTTGACATTATTTTATGTGAATTTGTTTTAATTGCATGCAAATTTACATTATTTTATGTGTATTTTGTACATGTATTTAAATACAAATTTAACTAATTATATGTGTATTTTGTATATCTATTTTCATACAAATTTAAATTTTTTTGTTTTGTTTTTTTGTATATATTTTTATTAAAATTTTCGTAATCTTATAAAAATATATATACCAAAATACACATAAAATATTTAAATTTGCATTGAAATAAATATAAAATATGCACATACAATAAAATAATTGTATTGAAAGAGATATGCAAAAATACATATAAAACAATGTAAATTTGTTTCAAAATATATATACGAATACAAATAAAAAAACGTAGATTTCTATAAAAATATATATACAAAATACACATAAAATTAAGTAAATACGTATAAAAAAACGTATACGAAATACACATAAAATAATGTAAATTCGAATTAAAATAAATAAACAAAATACCAATAAAAGAATGTGTATTTGGATAAATATAAATATACAAAATACACATACAAAATATACATAAAATAAGGTAGATTTTTAAAAAAAATATATGTACAAAATACACATAAAATAATGTAAATTTATATAAAAATATATATACAAATACACATAAAATATCATGAATTTGTATGAAAATATATATTCAAAATAAATATTAAATAATGTAAAAGCGCATAAAAATATATATACAAAGTACATATAAAATAATGTAAATTCGTATCAATATAAATCAACAAAACACCAATAAAATAATATATATTTGAATGAAAATAGATTTACAAAATACACATAACATAACAAAAATTTGTATTAAAATATATACAAAAATACATAGAAATAATTTGAGTTTGTATGAAAATAGATATACAAAATACACATAAAACTAGGTAAATTTCTTTTGAAATGTATATACAAAATACCCATAAAATATTGTAGATTTGTGTCAAAATATATAAACAAATACACATAAAATAACGTAAATTTGTATGAAAAACATATACAAAATACACATAGAATAATGTCAATTCGTATCAAAATGAATGAGCAGAATATCAATAAAATAATGTAAATTTGTATGAAAATAAAGATGCAAAATACCCAAAAAATAAATCATATGTTTATGAAAATACAGATACCAAAATACACATCGAATAATTAAATTTGTATTAAAATTAATATACAAAATGCGTATATAATAAGGTAAATTTGTATTGAAAAAATATGCAACATACACGTTTACTCATACAAATTTATATTATTTTATTGGTATTTTGTTTATTTATTTTGATGCGAATTACATGATTATATGTGTATTTTGTACATATTTTTACACATAAAATAACGTAAATTTGTATGAAAAATATATACAAAATACACATAGAATAATGTCAATTCGTATCAAAATGAATGAGCAGAATATCAATAAAATAATGTAAATTTGTATGAAAATAAAGATGCAAAATACACATCGAATAATTAAATTTGTATTAAAATTAATATACAAAATGCGTATATAATAAGGTAAATTTGTATTGAAAAAATATGCAACATACACGTTTACTCATACAAATTTATATTATTTTATTGGTATTTTGTTTATTTATTTTGATACAATTACATGATTATATGTATTTTGTACATATTTTTACGTATTTACATTAATTAATGTGTATTTTGTTTATATATTTTCATACAAATTTACGTTATTATATGTGTATTTGTATAAATATTTTGATACAAATATACTTTATTTCATGTATTTTGTATAAATATTTCAATTCAAATTTAGCTTATTTCGTGTGTATTTTGTATATATTTTCATAAATTTAATTACTTCTGTGTATTTTTGTATATAGTTTTATATATATTTGCGTTATTTATGTGTATTTTGTATATTTATATTTATACAAATACACATTTTTTATTGGTATTTTGTTTATTTATTTTGATACGAATTTACATTATTTTATGTGTATTTTGTATACATTTTTTTTATACGTATTTACTTCATTTTATGTGTATTTTGTATATATATTTTTATAGAAATCTACGTTATTTTATGTGTATTCGTATATATATTTTGAAACAAATTTACATTGTTTTATATGTATTTTGCATATCTATTTCAATACAAATTTACCTTATTGTATGTGTTTTTGTATATTTATTTTAATACAAATTTTTATTTTTTATATGTATTTTGGTATATATATTTTTATAAAAAAAAATGCGTTATTTTATGGGTATTTTGCTTCTTTATTTTCATACAAATTTACATTATTTTATTAATATTCTGTGTATTTATTTTGATACGATTTTACATTATTCTATTTGTGTTTTGTACATATTTTTTTATACAAATTTACGTTATTTTAAGTGTATTTGTTTATGTATTTTCATTCAAATTTACATTATTTTATGTGTATTTTGTGTATGTATTTCAATTCAAATTTACCTAATTTTATGTGTATTTTGTATATTTATTTTCATACAAATTTAAAATATTTTTTGTATTTTTGTATATAGTTTGATACAAATTTAGGTTATTTTATGTGTATTTTGTATATCTATTTTCATACAAATACACATTATTTTATTGATCTTTTGTTTATTTATTTTGACGCGAATTTACATTATTTAATGTGTATTTTGTATATATATTTTTATACGTATTTACATCATTTCATGTGTATTTTGTATAGTTTTAAACAAATTTATATTATTTAATGTGTATTTTGTATATATATATTTATACAAATACACATTCTTTTATTGGTATTTTGTTTATTTATTTTGATACTAATTTACATTATTTTATGTATTTTGTATACATTTTTTATACGTATTTACTTAATTTTATGTGTATTTTGTATATATATTTTTATAGAAATCTACCTTATTTCATGTGTATTCGTATATATATTTTGAAACAAATTTACATTGTTTATATGTATTTTGCATTTCTATTTTTGTGTATTCTGTATTTATTTTTGTTATACATAGAATAATGTAATATCGTATCAAAATAAGTACACAGAATATCAATAAAATAATTTAAATTTGTATGAAAATAAAGATGCAAAATACCCATAAGATAAAGAAATACATATACAAAAATACACATAGAATAATTAAATTTGTATTAAAATTAATATACAAAATGCATACATACAATAAGGTAAATTTGTATTGAAAAAAAACGCAAAACACAAATAAAACAGTGTAAATTTTTTTCAAAATATATATACGAATACACATAAAATAACGTAGATTTCTATAGAAATATATATACCAAATACACATGAAATTACGTAAATACGTATAAAAATATATATATAAAATACATATTAAGTAATGTAAATTCGTGACAAAATAAATAAACAAAATATCATGAAAAGAATGTGTATTTGTATGAAAATAAATAATAGATAATAAATTTTTATGTAATATATATGCAAGATACATTTAAATAATGTAAATATGTATAAAAAAAAATATATACAAAAAACAAATAGAATAATGTAAAATCGTATCAAAATAAATACACCGAATATTAATAAAATAATGTAAATTTGTATGAAAATAAAGATGCAAAATTCCCATCAAATAGCGCATTTCTTATAAAAATATATATACCAAAATACACATAAAATATTTAAATTTGTATTGAAATAAATATACAAAATGCACATACAATAAGGTAAACTTCTATTGAAAGAGATATGCAAAAATACATATAAAACAATGTAAATTTGTTTCAAAATATATATACGAATACACATAAAATAACGTAGATTTCTATAAAAATATATATACAAAATACACATAAAATTAAGTAAATACGTATAAAAAATTGTAAACAAAATACACATAAAATAATGTAAATTCGAAACAAAATAAGTAAACAAAATACCAATAAAAGAATGTATATCTATTTATTTTAATACAAAATCAAATATTTTATGTTTTTTCGTATATATATTTTTATAAAAAATGCGTTATTTTATGGGTATTTTGCATCTTAATTTTCATACAAATTTACATTATTTTATTAATATTTTCTGTATTTATTTTGATACGATTTTACATTATTTTATTTATGTTTTGTATATATTTTTTTATACATATTTACATTATTTAATGTGTTTTTTGTATATATATTTGATACATATTGCGTTATTTTAAGTTATTTTATGTGTATTTGTTTATATATTTTGAAACAAATTTACAATATTTTATATGGATTTTGTTTATATATTTCAAAAAAAATTTACCTAGTTTTATATGTATTTTGAATATCTATTTTCATACAAACAAATTATTTTTATGTATTTTTGTATATATTTCAATACAAATTTTAGTTATGTTATGTGTATTTTGTAAATCTATTTTCATTCAAATATATATTATTTTATTGGTATTTTGTTGATTTATATTCATACGAATTTACATTATTTTATATGTACTTTGTATATATATTTTTATACGCTTTTACATAATTTAATATTTATTTTGAATATATAATTTTATACAAATTCATGGTATTTTATGTGTATTTGTATATATATTTTCATATAAATTTACATTATTTTATGTGTATTTTGTACATATATTTCATTACAAATTTACCTTATTTTATGTTTATTTTGTATGTGTATTTTGTACATTTATACAAATTTATACAAATACACATTCTTTTACTGGGATTTTGTTTATTTATTTTGTTTCGAATTTACATTATTTTATGTGTATTTTGTTTACATTTTTTTATTCGTATTTACCTAATTTTATGTGTATTTTGTATATATATTTTTATAGAAATCTACGTTATTTTATGTGTATTCGTATATATATTTTGAAACAAATTTACATTGTTTTATATGTATTTTTGCATATCTCTTTCAATAGAAGTTTACCTTATTGTATGTGCATTTTGTATATTTATTTCAATACAAATTTAAATATTTTATGTGTATACATGTACAAAAAATACATAAAATCATGTAGATTTGTATGAAATGAAAACAAATACATTTTATATAAAATATATATACAAAATACACATAGAATAATGTAAAATCATATTAAAATAAATACACAGAATATCAATAAAATAATGTAAATTTGTATGAAAATAAAGATGCAAAATACCCATAAAATAAAGCATATTTTTATAAAAATACATATACAAAAATACACATTGATTAATCAAATTTGTATTAAATTAATATACAAAATGCGCATACAATAAGGTAAATTTGTATTGAAAAAATATGCAAAATACACATAAAACAATGTAAATTTGTTTCAAAATATATATACGAATACACATAAAATAACGCAGATTTCTATAGAAATATATATACAAAATACACTTGAAATAATGTTAATACGTATAAAAATATATATACAAAATACACATTAAATAATGTTAATTCGTGTCAAAATAAATAAACAAAATATCATGAAAAGAATGTGTTATGGAATGAAAATAAATATACAAAATACACATAAAATAACCTAAATTTGTATAAAACTATAAACAAAAATACAAAAATAATTTAAACTTGTATGAAAATAAATATACAAAAAACATTTAAAATTAGGTAAATTTGTATTGAAATACATATACAAAATACACATAAAATAATGTAAATTTGAATGAAAATATATAAACATATAGACTTAAAATAACATAAATTTGTATCAAATATATATACAAAAAACACATTAAATAATGTAAATATGTATAAAAAATTATATACAAAACACAAATAAAATAATGTAAAATCGTATCAAAATAAATACAGAAAATATTAATAAAATAATGTAAATTTGTATGAAAATTAAGATGCAAAATACCCATAAAATAATGCATTTTTTATAAAAATATATATACGAAAAAACATAAAATATTTGATTTTGTATTAAAATAAATAGATATACAAAATACACATAAAATAAGCTAAATTTGAATTGAAATATATATAAAAAATACATAAAATAATGTAAATTTGTATCAAAATATTTATACAAATACACATATAATAAGGTAAATTTGTATAAAAATATATAAACTAAATACACATTAAATAATGTAAATACGTATAAAAAATGTACAAAATACACAAATAATCATGCAATTCGTATCAAAATAAATAGACAAAATACCAATAAAATAATGTAAATCTCTATGAGAAAACATGTACAAAATACACATAAATAACGCATATATCAATAAAAATATATATAATATAATATATTTTTATACATATTTAAAATATTTAATGTATATTTTGTATATATATTTTATCCTAATTTACGTTATTTTATATGTATTTGTTTATATATTTTCATACAAATTTACATTATTTATGTGAGTTTTGTATATGTATTTCAATACATATTTGCCTAACTTTATGTGTATTTTGCATATCTATTTTCAAACAAATTTAAATTATTTTGTGTATTTTGTATATATTTTATACAAATTTTAGTTATTTCTTTTGTTTTTGTATATATATTTTCTAAATATACATTCTTTTATTGGAATTTTGTGTATTTAATTTTACAATTTACATTATTTTATGTGTATTTTGTATATATTTTCTACGTATTTAAATTATTTTATGTGTATTTATATATACATTTTCATAAAAAATTACGTTATTTTATTGTGTGTATTCGTATATATTTTGAAACAAATTTTATACAAATTCATGTTATTTTATGTGTATTTGTATATATATTTTCATACAAATTTATATTATTTTATGTGTATTCTTACATATATTTTATTACAAATTTACCTTATTTCATGTTTATTTTGTATATATATTTCATTCAGTTTTAAATTATTTAATGTGTATATTTGTATTTGTATTTAGGTTATTTTATGTGTGTTTTCTATATATATTTTTATCCAAAATTACATTATTTTATTGTTATTTTCTTAATTTAACTCGATACGAATTTAGATTATTTCATAGGTATGTTGTATACATATTTTTATACTCATTTACATTATCTAATGTGTGTTTTGTATATATTTTTTTATGCAAACTAATTTTATGTGCATTTTTGTACATATATTTTTATAGAAACTTAAAATGTTATTTTATGTGTATTTTGTATATGTTTTCTCACACAAATTTACATTATTTAATTAGTTTTTTGTTTATTTATTTTGATACGAATGACTTGATTATTGGTGTATTTTGTAAATATTTTTTTTATACGTATTTACATTACTTAATGTGTATTTTGTTTATATATTTTTTTTACAAATTTACGTTATTATATGTGTATTTGTTAAAAATATTTTGAAACGAGTTTACTTTATTTTATGTATTTTGTATATATATTTCAATTCAAATTTAGCTTATTTTGTGTGTATTTTGTATAGCTATTTTCATACAAATTTAATTACTTCTGTGTATTATTGTATATAGTTTTATACAAATTTACGTTATTTTATGTGCATTTTGTATATTTATATTTATTCAAATACACATTCTCTTATTGGTATTTTGTTTATTTATATTTATACGAATTTACATTATTTTATGTGTATTTTGTATACATTTTTGATTCGTATTTACTTAATTTTATTTGTGTTTTGTATATATATATATATATATATATATATATATATATATATATATATATATATATATATATATATATATATATATATATATATATATATATATATATAGAAATCTACGTTATTTTATGTGTATTCGTATATATATTTTGAAACAAATTTACATTGTTTTATATTTTTTTTTCATATCTATTTCAATACAAATTTACCTTATTGTATGTGCATTTAGTATATTTATTTCAATACAAATTCAAATATTTTATGTGTATTTTGGTATATATAATTTTATAAAAAATGCGTTATTTTATAGGTATTTTGCATCTTAGTTTTCATACAAATGTACATTATTTTATTAATATTCTGTGTATATATTTTGATACGATTTTATATTATACTATTTGTGTTTTTTATATATTTTTTATACATATTTTCATTATTTAATGTGTATTTTTTATATATATTTTATACAAATTAACGTCATTTTAAGTGTATTTGTTTATATAATTTCATTCAAATTTACATTATTTTAAGTGTATTTTGTATATGTATTTCAATACAAATTTACCTAATTTTATGTGTATTTTGTATATTTATTTTCATACAAATTAAAATTATTTTTGTGTTTTTTTGTATATACATATAGAGTAAATTTCTATGAAAATATATATTCAAAATACATATAAAATTATGTATATAAGTATAAAAATATATATATCAAATACACCTAAAAAGATGAAAAATCGTATGAAAATAAATAAACAAAATTCCGATTAAAGAACGTATATTTGTAGGAAAATAAATATACAAAATACACATAAAATTACGAAAATTTGAATAAAAGGTATACAAAAAAACAAAAAAATAAATTTCAATTTGTATGAAAATAGATATACAAAATACACATATGATTAGTTAAATTTGTATTTAAATACATGTACAAAATACTCATAAAATAATGTAAATTTGTATGAAATGAAAACAAATTCACATAAAATAACGTACATTTGTATAAAATACATATACAAAATATACATACAATAATGTAAAATCGTATCAAAATAAGTACACAGAATATCAATAAAATAATGTAATTTTGTATGAAAATAAAGATGCAAAATACCCATAAAATAAAGCATATTTTTTTTTTTAAATACATATACAAGAATACACATAGAATAATTAAATTTGTATTAAAATTAATATACAAAATGCACGTACAATAAGGGAAATTTGTATTGAAAAAATATACAAAATGCACAGAAAACCATGTATATTTGTTTCAAAATATATATACGAATACACATAAAATAACGTATATTTCTATAGAAATATATATACAAAATACACATGAAATGACGTTAATACGTATAAAAATATATATACACAATACACATTAAATAATGTAAATTCGCATCAAAATAAATAAACAAAATATCAATAAAAGAATGTGTGTTTGTATGAAAATAGATATACAAAATACACATAAAATATTGTAAATTTGTATAAAACTCTATTAAAAAAATACACAAAAATAATTTAAATTTGTATAAAAATATATATACAAAATACACATAAAACTAGTTAAATTTCTATTGAAATACATATACAAAATACACATAAAATAATGTAAATTTGAATGAAAATATATAAACAAATACACTTAAAATAACGTAAATTTGTATGAAATATATAGAGAAAATACACATTAAATAATATAAATATGTATAAAAAAATATATTCAAAACACAAATAGAATAATGTAAAATAGTATCAAAATAAATACACAGAATATTAATAAAATAATGTAAATTTGTATGAAAATAAAGATGCAAAATACCCATAAAACTACGCATTTTTTATGAAAATATATGTACCAATATACACATAAAATATTTAAATTTGTATTACAATAAATATACAAAATGCACATACAATAAGGTAAATTTGTATTGAAATAGATATGCAAAATACACATAAAACAATGTAAATTTGTTTCAAAATATATATACGAATACACATAAAATAACGTAGATTTCTATAAAAATATATATACAAAATACACATAAAATGAAGTAAATACGTATAAGAAAATGTATACAAAATACACATAAAATAATGTAAATTCGTATCAAAATAAATAAACTAAATACCAATAAAAGAATGTTTACTTGTATAAATATAAATATACAAAATACACATAAAATAACGTAAAATTGAGTAAAACTATATACAAAAATAGACAAAAATAATTAAATTTGTATGAAAATAGATATACAAAAGACACATAAAATAAGCTAAATTTGAATTGAAATAAATATAGAAAATACATAAAATAATGTAAATTTGTATCAAAATATATATTCAAATACACATATACTAAAATTAATATACAAAATGCGTATATAATAAGGTAAATTTGTATTGAAAAAATATGCAACATACACGTTTACTCATACAAATTTATATTATTTTATTGGTATTTTGTTTATTTATTTTGATACGAATTACATGATTATATGTGTATTTTGTACATATTTTTTATACGTATTTACATTATTTAATGTGTATTTTGTTTATATATTTTCATACAAATTTACGTTATTATATGTGTATTTGTATATATATTTTGATACAAATTTACTTTATTTCATGTATTTTGTATATATATTTCAATTCAAATTTAGCTTATTTTGTGTGTATTTTGTATATATTTTCATACAAATTTAATTACTTCTGTGTATTTTTGTATATAGTTTTATATAAATTTACGTTATTTTATGTGTATTTTGTGTATTTATATTTATACAAATACACATTCTTTTATTGCTATTTTGTTTATTTATTTTGATACGGATTTACATTATTTTATGTGTATTTTGTATACATTTTTTTATACGTATTTACTTCATTTTATGTGTATTTTTTATATATATTTTTATAGAAATCTACGTTATTATATGTGTATTCGTATATATATTTTGAAACAAATTTACATTGTTTTATATGTATTTTGCATATCTATTTCAATACAAATTTACCTTATTGTATGTGTTTTTTGTATATTTATTTTAATACAAATTTAATCTTTTGATATGTATTTTGGTATATATATTTTTATAAATAAAAAAAATGCGTTATTTTATGGGTATTTTGCTTCTTTATTTTCAAACAAATTTACATTATTTTATTAATATTCTGTGTATTTATTTTGATACGATTTTACATTATTCTATTTGTGTTTTGTACATATTTTTTTATACAAATTTACGTTATTTTAAGTGTATTTGTTTATGTATTTTCATTCAAATTTACATTATTTTATGTGAATTTTGTGTATGTATTTCAATACAAATTTACCAAATTTTATGTGTATTTTGTATATTTATTTTCATACAAATTTAAAATATTTTTGTGTATTTTTGTATATAGTTTGATACAAATTTAGGTTATTTTATGTGTATTTTGTATATTTATTTTCATACAAATACACATTCTTTTATTGATATTTTGTTTATTTATTTTGACGCGAGTTTTTATGTGAATTTGTTTTCATTTCATACATATTTACTTTATTTTATGTGTATTTTGTACATGTATTTAAATACAAATTTAACTAATTATATGTGTATTTTGTATATCTATTTTCATACAAATTGAAATTTATTTTTTTGTTTTTTTGTATATATTTTTATTCAAATTTTCGTAATGCTATAAAAATATATATACCAAAATACACATAAAATATTTAAATTTGCATTGAAATAAATATACAAAATGCACATACAATAAGGTAAATTTGTAATGAAAGAGATATGCAAAAATATATATAAAACAATGTAAATTTGTTTCAAAATATATAAACGAATACAAATAAAAAAAACGTAGATTTCTATAAAAATATATATACAAAATACACATAAAATTAAGTAAATACGTATAAAAAAATGTGTACAAAATACACATAAAATAATGTAAATTCGAATTAAAATAAATAAACAAAATACCAATAAAAGAATGTGTATTTGGATAAATATAAATATACAAAATACACATACAAAATAAACATAAAATAAGGTAGATTTGTAAAAAAATATATGTACAAAATACACATAAAATAATGTAAATTTATAGAAAAATATATATACAAATACACATAAAATACCATGAATTTGTATAAAAATATATATTCAAAATTAATATATAATAATGTAAAAGCGTATAAAAATATATATACAAATACAGATACAAAAATACACATCGAATAATTAAATTTGTATTAAAATTAATATACAAAATGCGTATATAATAAGGTAAATTTGTATTGAAAAAATATGCAACATACACGTTTACTCATACAAATTTATATTATTTTATTATTTTGTTTATTTATTTTGATACAATTACATGATTATATGTGTATTTGTACATATTTTATACGTATTTACATTATTTAATGTGTATTTTGTTTATATATTTTCATACAAATTACGTTATTATATGTATTTATAAATATTTTGATACAAATTTACTTTTATTTCATGTATTTTATATATATATATATATATATATATATATATATATATATATATATATATATATATATATATATATATATATATATATATATATATATATATATATATATATATATATATATATATATATATATATATTTCAATTCAAATTTAGCTTATTTTGTGTGTATTTTGTATATATTTTCATAAATATTTAATTACTTCTGTGTATTTTTGTATATAGTTTTATATAAATTTACTTTATTTTATGTGTATTTTGTATATTTATATTTATACAAATACACATTCTTTTATTGGTATTTTGTTTATTTATTTTGATACGAATTTACATTATTTTATGTGTTTTTTGTATACATTTTTTTATACGTATTTACTTCATTTTATGTGTATTTTCTATATATATTTTTATAGAAATCTACGTTATTTTATGTGTATTCGTATATATATTTTGAAACAAATTTACATTGTTTTATATGTATTTTGCATATCTATTTCAATACAAATTTACCTTATTGTATGTGTTTTTTGTATATTTATTTTAATACAAAATAAGTTTTTTGATGGGTATTTTGGTATATATATTTTTATAAATAAAAAAATGCGTTATTTTATGGGTATTTTGCTTCTTTATTTTCATACAAATTTACATTATTTTATTAATATTCTGTGTATCTATTTTGATACGATTTTACATTATTCTATTTGTGTTTTGTACATATATTTATACAAATTTACTTTATTTTAAGTGTATTTGTTTATGTATTTTCATTCAAATTTACATTATTTTATGTGTATTTTGTGTATGTATTTCAATACAAATTTACCTAATTTTATGTGTATTTTGTATATTTATTTTCATACAAATTTAAAATATTTTTGTGTATTTTTCTATATAGTTTGATACAAATTTAGGTTATTTATGTGTATTTTGTATATCTATTTTCATACAAATACACATTCTTTTATTGATATTTTGTTTATTTATTTTGACGCGAATTTTATGTGAAAATATATGTACAAAGTACACATAAAATAATGTAAATTTATATAAAAATATATATGCAAATACACATAAAATACCATAAATTTGTATAAAAATATATATCCAAAATAAATATTAAATAATGTAAAAGCTTATAAAAATATATATACAAAGTACATATAAAATAATGTAAATTCGTATCAATATAAATCAACAAAACACCAATAAAATAATATATTTTTGAATGAAAATAGATTTATAAAATACACATAACATAACTAAAATTTATATTAAAATATATACAAAAATACATAGAAATAATTTGAGTTTGTATGAAAATAGATATACAAAATACACATATAACTAGGTAAATTTCTTTTGAAATGTATATACAAAATACCCATATATTTTTATACAAATGTGCGTTATTATATGGGTATTTTGCATCTTTATTTTCATACAAATTTACATTATTTTATTGATATTCTGTTTATATATTTTGATACGATTTAACATTATTCTATGGGTATTTTTTATATACAAATTTACATTATTTTATTAATATTCTGTGTTTTATTTTCATACTATTTTACATAATTCTATTTGTGTTTTGTAAATATTTTTTTATACATATTTACATTATTTAACATGTATTTTCTATATAATATATATATATATATATATATATGTATATATATATATATATATATATATATATATATATATATATATAAAAATATATATATATATATATTTATATTTTATACAAATTTACGTTATTTTAAGTGTATTTTGTATGTATATCAATACAAATTTACCTAATTTTATGTGTATTTTGTATATCTATTTTCATTAAAATTTAAATTATTTTGTATACAAATTTACGTTATTTTATGTGTATTTTGTATATCTATTTTCATACAAATACACATTCTTTTATTGATATTTTGTTTATTTATTTTGACACGAATTTACAATTTTTAATGTGTATTTTGTATTATTTTTATACGTATTTACATCATTTCCTGTGTATTTTGTATATATATTTCTATAGAAATCTACTTTATTTTATGTGTATTATTATATATATATATATATATATATATATATATATATATATATATATATATATATAAATATATATATATATATATATATATATATATATATATATATATATATATATATATATATATATATATATATATATATATATATATATATATATATATATATTGAATCAAATTTACATTATTTTATGTGTATTTTGCATATTTTCTCAATACAAATCTACCTTATTGTATGTGCATTTTATATATTAATTTTAATAGAAATTTAATTATTATTTTATTTTAAAAAAAATATGCTTTATTTTATATGTATTTTGCGTGCTTTTGTATATCTATTTTCATACAAATTTAAATACTTTTGTGTATTTTTGGAGATAGTTTTATATAAATTTACGTTATTTTATGTGGTTTTTGTATAATTATATTTTTACAACTACACATTCTTTTATTGGTATTTTGTTTATTTATTTTGATACGAATTTACATTATTTTATTTGTATTTTGTTTACATTTTTTTATACGTATCTCCGTAGTTTTATGTGTATTTTGTATATATATTTTTTTAGAAATCTACGTTATTTTAAGTGTATTCGTATATATATTTTGAAACAAATTTACATTGTTTTATATGTATTTTGCATATCTATTTTAATACAAAATTACCTTATTGTATGTGCATTTTGTTTTTTTATTTTAATACAAACTCAAATATTTTATGTGTACTTTGTTATATATATTTTTTTTATAAAAAATGCATCTTAATTTTCATACAAATTTACATTATTTTATTAATATTCTGTGTATTTATTTTCATACGATTTTACATTATTATATTTGTGTTTTATATATATATATATATATATATATATATATATATATATATATATATATATATATATATATATATATATATATATATATATATATATATATATATATATATATATATATATATATATATATATATATATATATATATATATATATATATATATATATATATATATATATATATATATATATATATATATATATATATATATATATATATATATATATATATTTATTTATATATGTGTTTTTATATGTTACATTTTTATGTATTTTGTATACATATTTTATACAAATTTATGTTTTTTTTAAGTGTATTTTTTTATATATTTTTCATTCAAATGTGTTTTTTGTATACGTATTTCAATTCAAATTTACCTAGTTTAATGTGTATTTTGTATATTTATTTTCATACAAATTTAAAATATTTTTTGTGTATTTTTGTATTAGTTTTATACAGATTTAGGTTATTTTATGTGTATTTTTTATATCTATTTTCATACAAATACACATTCTTTTATTGATATTTTGTTTATTTATTTTGACACGAATTTACATTTTTTAATGTGTATTTTGTATATATATTTTTATACTTATTCATGTCATTTCATGTGTATTTTGTATATATATTTCTATAAAAATCTACGGTATTTTATGTGTATTCGTATATATATTTTGTAACAAATTTACATTGTTTTATGTGTATTTTGCATATTTTTTCAATACAAATTTACCTTATTTTATGTGCATTTTGTATATTAATTTTAATACAAATTTGATTATTCTATGTACTTTTGCATATGTTTTTAAAAATATGCTTTATTTTATGGTACTTGCATCATTATTTTCATTCAAATTTACAGTATTTTATTGATATTATTTTGTATTTTTTTTATACGATTTTCCATTATTCTATGTATTATGTATATATATTTAAAAAATGTACGTTATTTTATGTATTTGTTTTCATTTCATTCAAATTTATATTATTTTTGTGTATTTTGAACATGTATTTAAATGCAAATGAAAATAGA